>NC_059205.1:10686101-10891101 GCF_020615455.1 Coregonus clupeaformis | reverse complement strand
CAGAAACACACACACACAGGACAGAAACACACACACAGGACAGAAACACACACACACAGGACAGAAACACACACACACACAGGACAGAAACACACACACACACACAGGACAGAAACACACACACACAGGACAGAAACACACACACACAGGACAGAAACACACACACAGGACAGAAACACACACACACAGGACAGAAACACACACACACACAGGACAGAAACACACACACACACACAGGACAGAAACACACACACACACACAGGACAGAAACACACACACACAGGACAGAAACACACACACACAGGACAGAAACACACACACACACACACACACACAGGACAGAAACACACACACACACAGGACAGAAACACACACACACACACAGGACAGAAACACACACACACACACAGGACAGAAACACACACACACAGGACAGAAACACACACACACAGGACAGAAACACACACACACAGGACAGAAACACACACACACAGGACAGAAACACACACACACACAGGACAGAAACACACACACACAGGACAGAAACACACACACACAGGACAGAAACACACACACACAGGACAGAAACACACAGGACAGAAACACACACACACACACACACACAGGACAGAAACACACACACACAGGACAGAAACACACACACACAGGACAGAAACACACACACACAGGACAGAAACACACACACACAGGACAGAAACACACACAGGACAGAAACACACACAGGACAGAAACACACACACACAGGACAGAAACACACACACACAGGACAGAAACACACACACACAGGACAGAAACACACACACACACACAGGACAGAAACACACACACACACACAGGACAGAAACACACACACACACACAGGACAGAAACACACACACACACACAGGACAGAAACACACACACACAGGACAGAAACACACACACACAGGACAGAAACACACACACACACAGGACAGAAACACACACACACAGGACAGAAACACACACACACACAGGACAGAAACACACACACACACACAGGACAGAAACACACACACACACACAGGACAGAAACACACACACACACACAGGACAGAAACACACACACACACAGGACAGAAACACACACACACACAGGACAGAAACACACACACACACACAGGACAGAAACACACACACACACACAGGACAGAAACACACACACACACACAGGACAGAAACACACACACACACACAGGACAGAAACACACACACACACACAGGACAGAAACACACACACACACAGGACAGAAACACACACACACACAGGACAGAAACACACACACACACAGGACAGAAACACACACACACACAGGACAGAAACACACACACACAGGACAGAAACACACACACACACACAGGACAGAAACACACACACACACACAGGACAGAAACACACACACACACAGGACAGAAACACACACACACACAGGACAGAAACACACACACACAGGACAGAAACACACACACACACAGGACAGAAACACACACTCACAGGACAGAAACACACACACACACACAGGACAGAAACACACACACACAGGACAGAAACACACACTCACAGGACAGAAACACACACACACACAGGACAGAAACACACACACAGGACAGAAACACACACACACACACACAGGACAGAAACACACACACACACACAGGACAGAAACACACACACAGGAACACACACACACACACAGGACAGAAACACATACACACACACACACACACACTTACAGATGGAGGAGCACCACAGTGATCAGGGTCCACTCTGGGCCTTTGTGGATAATGGTGGTGTTTGTGAACCATGGAAAAAAAGAGACTGTATAGTAGAAAATGGCACAGGTTTTGAGAAGCTGAGACAAATAAGTACTGACATCACACTGCCATCAGGCCTAACATCATCACACTGCCATCAGGCCTAACATCATCACACTGCCATCAGGCCTAACATCATCACACTGCCATCAGGCCTAACATCATCACACTGCCATCAGGCCTAACATCATCACACTGCCATCAGGCCTAACATCACACTGCCATCAGGCCTAACATCACACTGCCATCAGGCCTAACATCACACTGCCATCAGGCCTAACATCACACTGCCATCAGGCCTAACATCGTGATTATCCATGAAAGAGGAAACAACAGTCTATATGTCCTTTACTTCAACTTGGCAGTGAAAATCTCTAAATCATATTAGCCTAATGTCCAACCATATCAGAGACACCTCATCATATAGATTGAACAATTATAGGTGTTTATTTCACAGTTTGTGGTTTAAGGTCTGGGTGCTGTTCCAGCAGGCCTCAGTAGCTGGCAGAGAATTCCTGGAAACAGGCCTCTCACTGGAGGTGTGACTCAAGTACCTCGCTATTAAATCAGAGCTACAGGAAGTCAATAGCACTCTGCCAATCACTACTTCCTGTTGACTGCACCTCAAATCAGCCAATCACAGCCCAGTTAGTGCCCATGACAGGAACAGAGTTCACCCCTGGCAGTTTGGGGCTCCCCAGAAAAGTTCAATCAGTTCATGGAAGCCTTGTTGCCAGATAACTTCTCCATAAATACCAAGCACATATTCATAGTGTCTCAGAGTAATAGTCCTGATCTAGGATCAGGTCCCCCCTCCCCCTGTAATCTTATTCACCATGATCGAAAAGGCTAAACTGATTCTAGATCAGTACTTCAAGTAAGACGGTTTGTGACTACGGGACCAGGTAAATACTGACAAATAGGAGTGTAAAATGTCCAGTTTCTCTCTCAGACACAGTATTGGACGTTTTAGTAGGAAATTGTGTGTTAAAGCAGCAATCTGCAGTTTACTACATCCATTTTTGGACTTATAAATTATTGATACATACCCATTGATTCTTGAATAATATAACTTATAAATTGCCTCATTAGCTTAGTTCAAATGTCATACCCCATCAGAACCCAAACTGTAAGCTTGTTTTACGCCAATGTTTGTAAACAAGCAATTTTCTACACCCTCGATAACATCTGCTAAATAGGTGTATGCAACCAATAACATTAGATTTCAAATGTTACCAAACACTGTATTGCCTCAAAACATGCTTAAAACTCTAATATTGGAGGGTCAGTCCTTGCATCCATAGCTCTGTCTATGAATTTGAGAGTGATTACATTTCTCTAGGCCCATCCTTCAGCTTTTTACCAAAACAGAGGCGGGGACGCCTTTTTTTATGGTTTCAATTAAGGATTGGCCCTTTAACTCTCAGAGTTGACATTGGCACTGACCTGAAGGTCCTGACCAGGTTGTTGAGGTCACTGGAGACGTCAGTCATGGTGAGACGCAGGGGGCCCACAATGTTTCTCAGGCTTCACACCACAAAGATGAGGAAAAGCGGACATATAAATAGACACACATATACACAGAACAACTTGGTTTCATTTCTTCATTTGCTGAGATGCGAAGTTAAGTTCAACAAGCTATAAGACCGAGCCAGTACTTATCAATGCTTCTGTAATATTGCTGTTTGTCAACTATCAGCGACCACATTTTCATTGCATAAAAACACAGTTCTTTGCACTTTGAAAACCGTAGCAGCATTTTCATACAGACACACACACCCTCTAGTGAGCTTCTTAACCGTTATGCGTTTCTGTATGAGGTGCTGGGCGTGGGAGTCTACCAATGGGAGCGCACCACCCTGGTCCCGGGGGGGGGGGGTGGAGAGAGAGAGCGTGTGTGAGAGAGAGAGTGAAAGAAGGAGAGACAGAGAGCCCGTGAGAGAAAGAGAGCGAGAGAGAATGAGAGAAAGCGTGAGAGACAGAGAGAGCGTGAGAGACATAGCGTGAGAGACAGAGAGCGTAGAGGGGAAAAGAGGGGAGACAAAGAGTGAGGGTGAGAAGTGAGACGAGACAAAGAAAATATCTTCATGGTAAAAGCCAACCTCAAAAACAAGACCATCATCACGTTTCACATCTCGAATGCTTATACACAGTGCCCCCATCTGGACACTGGCGGTTACTACACTCTTATCCCCCACTCACCTCTAAGTCTCCGGCACGTTTCCCTGACACCCGCTGGGCTTCCTCCCCTTTGTAGAACTCCCTGACCCTCAGCCCCAGCTCCTGTCTCCCTGCGTATTGTGTCGTAGTCTGGGGCTGGAGCTGATGACCTCCCTGGACCCCCTGGACCCCCGCCGTCCCCTCCATCCCCACCCCCTTCTACAATATCCTCCATCTTCATCCAGCTCCTCTTCTTCCTCCTCCGTCTTCTTCGTTTCTATTGTCATTTTACTAAAGTGGTCTGGGCCATATAGGAACTTCATACTCACCTCAGTACACCATTCGTTGAAGGTGCTCCTTAGGCCTTCTAGAAGGTTCAGTCGAACCAAGCCAGGTTTTGGCCTAGCTTCGTGGCCCTTGAGGAGCCCCTGGGCCCCCCTCCTGCTCATGCCCACCTGGGTGATGCTGGATCCCGGCTAGGCGGGCCGTGCTGGGGTTGAGTCCCCCTGACGGGAGCTGGATCTTGATTCTGTACACTGCACTGTGTTGTGGAGAGGGCTGTTAGTACAGAAGATGTAGCCGTGACTGGATTGCTATACTGCATTGTGACTTGGCTCAGTAGCGCTGCGGCCTCCTCCATAGACTGGTGAGCCGCTCTCTTCCAGGAAAGGTTGCTGCTCACAAGGGGTGGTTTGTATCGGTTGTGTGTTGTTGGGTTCCATCTGTGTCATGGATTGTCTTTGTTGGTGCCTTCTGTGATTATTCTGTGTTCTCCTCCTTGTCTTCAGCCTTGTTTGTTTGTTTTGGCATATTTGTGTTTCCCTCCCAAGCTTCTCTCCCTCCAATAGCAATGTGGTGCTCCTCCATCAACTGATATCTATTGACCATTACTGTAAAATCTTTCCATGAGGTCATAGATCCCCTTCTAATCCTAAAAAAAGTGGAACCGTTCCAAATCTGCATGTAACCATCTCAGCCACCAACCACAGATAAAAAGAGCAATCTTGTATTTGGATTAGTGTATTTGTAGATCTCATTCTCTATGGTACTCACACGGTCAACCAGGAAGTCCTCCTCCACCTGCAGAGCCCTCTTCTCCAGGTCCAGTTTCTCTCTCAGGGTCTCCCTCGCTGCCTCTCTCCTGGGGGGCAGGGTTATACGCACGTAAGCACCAGAAAAACACTAGCCACAAATGTGAGACCAACAACATTGGTAATGGCATTCATCCAAATATCAAAACACGTTTTCAACCTCCAGATATGGGGGAGCATTGATGCAAGCAGGGGGGTTAAAATACCTTCTTGCTTCCTCTGCCGAGGTTTGTGACACTCTTCCCATCTGTCAAAAAAGTGAAATTAGGTGTCAGTGCTCATGACAGAACATTATAAGGAGGTTAGCTGTATACTGAAATTAACTATAAAAGGCTATATGGTTACCTATGACACATGTTAGCTAGCTTACTATACGTAAACACAACGATAGTTGCAAGAATGATAGCTCAGTTTCCATTACTTTTTGAGGACCCACAGTGACCCAACAATATCCAAACACAATGTTAATACCGGTCTGATGATGTCTTATAAAAACAAACCCTTTTTGGGTGGTTTTGAAGAGCGAGCGACACTTTTTCGTTGTTCCTTCTCCATGCTGGTCCAATGTGTTGTGCTAATTTCAACTTTGACTTGTGACGTTTTAAATCTACGGCAAGTCATCAGGGTCAACGCAGCCAAAACACTTCCGAAACCCACGCGACCGACTGTCTCTCCGATAATTAACATGTAAGTAGCAATTCCTCTAAATAATTAAACCGTTTCATACTTTAACTATGCCATTATATTCTTTATCGTGGAAATTAACCTGTAGATACTATGTAGTTTTATGAAACGATTACACTTGGGGTCTCTTGTTGTCTCGATTTCTCGCCTCAAGGCAGCCACAATAATTAAGTGATTTGACTATTCCTTTCTTGCTAATTTCCTAATCATGTGCGTTTTAGGCTAGGCTAGCTACGCCACTAGTATAAACAAACAAAATACATTTGAGATCAAATCACTAATCATGGAGTAAAACTAAGATACAATTCTGACATTACATTCATTATGTGTGCCACTCGCTCACAACAAATCAGCTGATGCTTGCTAAATAGACCTACTTTGCCTTGACTCTCTGTTTTGTGTGCCACAGTTTCATCCATAATACAAAACTGAGATGACTGCATTCGAAACATGTTGTTTAATAACACGTATTACTGAATACATATATGTTTTTTTCCCTCACAGGAGTGTTTAGTGAAGGGATACCCTCTGTAGGAGTACAGCCAAGACAACGAGGATGGCTCTAGAACAACTGAGTGATGTAGTCCAGAGATGTGTGAGTCATAAGTGGCCACCTAAGGCAAGGGGTGTCACATTCCATGGAGAGCCTAGTGTCTGCTGGTTTTTGGTTTTTCCTTTCAATTAAGACCTAGACAACCAGGTGAGGAGAGTGCCTTATTAATTAGTGACCTTAATTCATCAATTACAACGGAGGAGCCAAAACCCGCAGACACTCAGCCCTCCGTGGAATGAGTTTGACACATGCCCTAAGGCAACTGAGTTCACTAGAGCATTATGTTATGGTTAGTCTCACTCACCAGACATCCTCCCCAAGCTCGGATGCTTCGTATAGCTTATGCGTTGTGCACAATAGCTTGGGGACAAGGTTAGTAAAGGACAGACCTACCCAACCTCCCTTTCCATCTCTCTCTCTCTCTCTCCCTACCCCTCTCTCATGCAGCAAGCCATCCAGGATGACAACTATACGACTGAGGATTATGACGTGTTCCAGATAGCTGGACGTACCTGTATAGAGGATGGAGAGAGTGCTCAGGTTCTGAGTATCGTCGTAGATGAGGAAAATAAGGTGAACTAAAGATGAAACCAGACATACACTGTTTTATTATCACATACACTGGATAGGTGCAGTGAAATGTGTTGAAAAAGAGTCGCTCGCTGTGTTGTTTTACAGGGTCAGTCATAGTAGTACACGTCCCTGGAGCAAATTAGGGTGAAGTGCCTTGCACATCAACAGATGTTCATTTGGATGTAGTGTGCTGCTTCTCAGCTGAAAGGCTCTCTCTCTTAAAATAGCCTTTATATGCACTTTATAGGGATGTATGTTTGGAACCTGAGGTTTTCCTGACCACATGATCTGACCAGGAAAACCTCTGGGCCATAATTATGGTATATGTTAGTTATTACATATTACTTCTCCCCTTGTTTTTCTGTAGAACATAGTGAGATGTATGGGCTGGAACCTGCTGGGTCCTCTGGTTCAGATTCTGCTGAAGAAGGAGGAAAATAATCTTCCTCACTGCCTCGCCATCCTCACACACCTGCTGGAGGTCTGTTTGCATGTTCTAACTATTATACGTTATTACAAAGGTCTAATACTCTGCGTTCAGTGCAATTCTGAATATTTCTTCCACTAATTGGCGTTTTGACCAATCATATCAGACCTTTTCACATCAGCTCTTTTTCAAAATACCAATTAGTGAAAAAAATATCAGAAATGGGCTGCCTGTCTAAACACAGCCATATTGTTGTTTCGGTTATAAAATGTAAATGTTTGCTAGTCTGGCCCCAAATCTGTTTGTGATGTCTTGCCACCATAGGAGTTGGCAAGATAGTACAAACAGATCTGAGACCAAGCTACATGTTTGCATGTCCAGACACAGAAGTGCATTGACACAGAAAAAGGAACCCTGTATTCTTGTGTGTGATTGGTCAGGTTTGCAGTCCCAAGGAGCTGCTGGTTGGCTTGCTGGAGCAGGTTGAGGAGGCCCACCCTGACTCCATCGCAGAGACCGTCATCCTTCTGCTGCAGCCACTACAGAAAGGTGAGGAACAGGATGTATTGTCTGAACGGAACACCCTCAATATTGTTTGACATTCTTGACGATGAAGGAGTTTCTGTATCCTCTCCCTTTCCCTGCCTTAATGCCTATCCTCTGCTACCACTCTCTCAATCTACACATCCCTTATCCCCTACCTACTCTCTTACCTTTTTCCTACCCTGGGCCTCTAACGCCTGCCCACCCACTTCCTCTACTCTCGCTCTCACCCACCCTCATGCCCTTTGCCCCAATTCACAATTCCCTGTCTACTCCCTAACTCTCTCCCTCCCTTTCCCCACCCTGACCCCCTCCCTTACTGTCCCCACCTCTGCACCCTCCCCCTCAGTGTTGTTGCGGCTGGGTGGCCGGAAGGCCTCCTCGGTGGGCATGGCTCTCTCCACTCTGCTGGGCCAGGTGGCCAGGCTGCCCGTGCCCCAGACCAAGGAGCAGGAGGAGGATGACGTGTTCAGTCTGTGCCGCTGCTGCTCGGCCCTGCTGGTCTTCGTCAGGCCCTTCGTGGAGGAGGCCAAGCAGAGCGGGACGCCCACGCCCAAAGAGGACGAGCTGAGGACTGAGCTGCTCAAGTTGTAGGTCGACATGTTTTATCGGGGAGCTATTGGGTTAAACGAACGGGGGAAGCTTTTATTATTTTATTTTTTGTATTTTACATAGATAGAGATACAATACACCATCATACTGTAGCTTAGCAGATGAGCATTGTATTCAGACTCAGTGTTCAATAGTCACATGTACAGGGTTGCAGATGTGATCGCAGGGTACAGTGAAAATCTTTGGCTCCAAGCTCCAACATTAAAGTACAGTGCATTATGTGTCTCTGTTGTGTCTCCCTAGCTGTATGAAGAGTCTTTGTGAGCCTCTTCTGGAGGTGCAGCTGAAGGATCCTGAAACCCTAGCAGAATCTCCCCTCAGGAACTTTGCCACAGAGATTCTGGTAAGAAGCCTGCTCAGATTGTGACCATTGCTCCTCTCATAGCCTGGTTCCAGATCTGTTTGTGTTGTATATCCAACGAGGAGACGGTTAGTTGTGCCTATACAGCACCAACAGCTCTGGAAACAGGCTAGCTCTTTTTATACTATGGTTAAAGATTATATTCAACTGAATATATTCAACTTACATTTAAGTGTTTACATTTTAGTCATTTAGCAGACATTCTTATCCAGAGAGACTTACAGAAGCAATTAGGGTAAAGTGCCTTGCTCAAGGGCACATCGACATATTTCTTTACCTAGTCGGCTTGGGGATTCAAACCAACGACCTTTCGGTTACTGGCCCAAAGCTCTTAACCGCTAGGCTAACCCTGCTCCTCCTATATGTGTGTGTGTTCTGCAGGGCATCCTGTCGGACATCGGGGAGTCCCTCCCTGAGCTGCTGTGCCACGGCCTGCTGAGGAGGAGAGAGGTGCCTGGGTTCCTGGAGGAAGAAGTGTGCTACCCCAAAGAGTCTCTGGCCAGTCTGGCCTACCTGCTGTTTGTCCAGCACATTGCCATGGATACCTTCCCCACTGTCTTCAGGTAGAGATTAAAGACTTGTGTTTTCAGTTCACACTGCTCTGAAAGTACTGTTGCACCTGCCGCAGAAGTTTTTTATTAAATTTGTATTGTATGCCTCGGCAGTATGGGGGTTGGTTGGCTCTTAATGTAAGTGCTAAAAGAGTTGATTGTCCTAACACTCTTTTCCTCTTTCAGCTCAGTGTTTGTTCTTCAGTGTAATATGGAATACATCAACCTCTTCTTGAGCAGGTACATATTCATTTACTTATCTTTTTTCCACTCTAGTTGGTAACAATTCACTTTATTTTCCAATTTATGTAAATTACATAAAGTATAGCATTTTATAGAGTTTAATCAAGTCTTGAAAATTGGTTTTGATTGTGTCTAAATCCAAACAATATATTTGGTGCTCTTTTTTCCTCAGAACGGAAGAATCCAGGCTGCAGAAAGGACTGGTAAGGATCCTCTGTTTTAAAAGTCAGAAGCCTAGCAATTATTTACAAGTAACACTTTCACATTGACCTTCTACGACTCTTAACTGCTTGTTTCTCCTTTTCTAAGGACCTGTATGAAAAGAGCCTAGTGAGGGTTGAGGACAACAGTCTGCCAGTCCAGCTAATGGAGCTCAAATCCTTCTTCAGTGTCCCTCAGGTAAAACCAAACATCCTATATTGATGTAATGCCACAAATACTTGGGATAGCTTGTGTTAAATCAATCAGTAGAGATGAATTGCTTCATCCCATCTCGCTGTGTGAATCATGATTACATTTTATCCTTCCTTTACATTTTAGAACTTGGTGAAAGTCATGACATTGTGTCCAATTCAGCATTTGGTAAGTAACCTGTGTACATTATGTTTACTATGACTACTTTGTCCTCTGGAGGTTGTGTATTACTAATATTGGCAGTCTGAAATATTATTTTCTGTTCACAGAGAACTAAAGCACTAAAAGTGCTGCAGTTGAGCATCAATAAATTTGACACGGAAGCCAAATACAAATTCTTCCAGTAAGTTCACCCCTGTAGAACAATATGGCCGCTCTCCTGTTCTGACACCTTCCTGTAAGATGCTCATAGTCTTGCTCTGATAACTTTTCATATCATTTTAGGTGCATGCTGAAGACAAGTCACCATGCAGGAGTAGAGGGCTACATCATCAAGAACATCAAAAACCAGATCGACTTTGCCTTAAAGGTAAGGCCAGTTCAGATTTACAAGGCTAGCAAACATTATTTTTAAAGGGAACTCTCCCTTTAAAAATGGTGCTGTATTACCTGTGGAAATGTACATCTCTCTCCTCGTCAGCCAGAGAAGGGGAACGAGTGGTTCATGGGGGTACACCTGCTCCCTCTCCTGCGTCAGGTGCTGTGTCTCCCCCAGGGTCCTGAGACGGACCTCCTACAGAACCTGGACAGGTCAGTCCAGTGCACCCCAACTACCAGTAGTTGATTGATGCAATGTTTTCCACCCACCATCCAGGCTATATTCACTACAATAATTGATTGATTCAAACTAGTTTTGCCCAGTGAGCAGTAGTAGGGTGTAGTGAGACTCAACGCCCATGTCTTTCTTACAGGGTGATGGAGTCTCTGAACCTGCTGCGCTATCTCCTCATCAGAGACAAAGAGTGGAAGAACCAGGTAGCTTCTGCCTCAAAACCACAACACTTTTCCATATTGCAGAAGGGATGCATGCAATGTTTATGAACACAAAAAGCTTAATTTTGATAAAGTGAGGATGACCGATGATGTTTACACTATTGCCTGGTCTTTGGGTTAATTGAATGCACACACTGATCATACTCTGGTCTCCAGACGGGGATCTGGACTGAGCTGTATAAGATTGAAGAGCGCTTCATGAAGCCGCTGCGAATGGGGTTGAACATGTCCAAAGCCCACTACGAGGCTGAGCTCCAGAACACCAAAGACAACAGCAAGAAGACCAATGCTAAAGGTGAGACACAACCACTTATTCTTATCTAGTGCCAGCTGGTCTCCTTCCTACTTCTGTGGTGCCAATTTTGGCTCCATGGCTCCTATAGTAACCAATTGGCTCTAGATCCATGTTTTCTTCATATGATAGTAACATCTGTTTGGGCTGTTTGTGTTAGCAGAATCCCAGACCCAGGAGTCGGTGTGCTCTTTGACAGTAGGGAACGAGAAGATGCCAAACATGACGCCAGAGATGCAGCTTCAGGTAAAACACGTAGATACGACTGTATAAAAACATACTGTTTATCTATTATAGGCTCATTTTAGAGAATTGGCATGATTTATACAAATATTTCTACCTACTTTGTATTTTTAATCCCATGCTTGCCGTTTGTCATTGTAGGTTCTGCACTCGGCACTGCACACGTTTGACATGATCGAGAGCGTCCTGGCGAGAATAGAGGAAATCATCGAAGTGAAAGAGAAACCCTGAGCAGCAGTGGAACCGGGTCACAATTTCAGTGTCGTATTGAGGCCGTTTGCAATGGTCTCATAATTGAACTCCCTCCCTGTTGCCTCTGACCTCAAGTGTAACAGCAGTCAAAAGTTAACAAATAGATAAGCGAACAGGTGATCGATAGAAAAGCGATTTGGGTCAGTAAGCAAGCACTTTGGATCACTTGTTTCTGGTGAACTTTCTCTGGATTCTGACAATGATGCGATTTTAATTTTAATTATTTTGACATCGTTACCCAATTATGTCAGGTTCAGGCAGAATGACACCAAGACCAGCTTCTTGAATAACTGATTTGACTGTAATATAAGATAAAGCATGTGCAAAGCTATGTTGTATGTTGAGTCTTCAACTCTTTTCGAGACTGTAAATGCTTGATGGCAGTTATTCATTTTTTAAATGTCTAATGCATTTGCCATCATTTATTTAGTTACTTACTCAAATGCCACTAAGTTAATCATGTTGATGGATCTTTGTTAAAGACATTCAGTTAATAAACTTTTGCCTTTCTAACCATGTTGAGCAAACGTCTTCATCAGTTCCCAAGAGTGCTTTATTACAACATTTATTCTGAGAATGTGGAAGTTTTATAATACAAGTACTAATTTATATATATAATAACAAGACAATCATAAATTAAAGGGTAACACAGAACAATTAAAGTAAACAGCACATCTTCACATAACACATTTGAAATTCATACACTCCTTGGCTGGGAATGGGGACAATGGCAGTGTTGGCAAAGAGGAGTAAAAACACCAGTAGAGTAATCTCAGAGGTCAGTAAAAAGTGGATGCTGCAGTGCCTGTGCAGCTGTGATGCGTTTGGCTGGATTCAGGCCCAGCAGTCTATCCAGCAGGTCGTAGGCCTCATCAGGCACCCTGTCCCAGCCCCTCTCATCCTGGGCCTCAGGCTCGGCTAGGGTCTGGTGCTGTCTGGAAGGCTCCCCAGGGAGATCAGTGGAGATGGGGGTGTCATGGGTGTGGTGGTGGCATGTGGTAGTGTCTCTGTGGGGATGTGGTGTGGCCTCATCGTCCGGGGATGGTCTCCTTCCTCTGAGGGTTTCACACAGGGTCCTCAGGTCCTGGCGGGGGAGCTCGCGGCTGCACACCACTGATTTACCTGTGGTTGAATAATGGTCATGTTATGGTCAGACTCTGCTGTACTTTACTTTGGGTTTACTGTTTTTAAATTATCCAGCGGCATCCTGCCCTTATGGCTGGTAAATCATTGGAAATTAATTTGATTAAATAATTAAAGCATTTTAAAAATAGGTTTGCTTTTTTTTGTAAAGTTATGAACTAAGCTACATTATTAATTGGAGCCTCTTATTGCTGTTTTTTCAGTGACATGACTAAGAGGAACAAACTCAGTAAAAAAAGAAACGTCCGCTCACTGTCAACAGCGTTTATTTTCAGCAAACTTAACATGTGTAAATATTTGTATGAACATAACAAGATTCCACAACTGAGACATAAACTGAACAAGTTCCACAGACATGTGACTAACAGAAATGGAATGATGTGTCCCTGAACAAAGGGGGGGTCAAAATTAAAAGTAACAGTCAGTATCTGGTGTGGCCACCAGCTGCATTAAGTACTGCAGTGCATCTCCTCCTCATGGACTGCACCAGATTTTTGCCAGTTCTTGCTGTGACATATTACCCCACTCTTCCACCAAGGCACCTGCAAGTTCCCGGACATTTCTGGGGGGAATGGCCCTAGCCCTCACCCTCCGATCCAACAGGTCCCAGACGTGCTCAATGGGATTGAGATCCGGGCTCTTCGCTGGCCATGGCAGAACACTGACATTCCTGTCTTGCAGGGAATCACGCACAGAACGAGCAGTATGGCTGGTGGCATTGTCATGCTGGAGGGTCATGTCAGGATTAGCCTGCCGGAAGGGTACCACATGAGGGAGGAGGATGTCTTCCCTGTAACGCACAGCGTTGAGATTTCCTGCAATGACAACAAGCTCAGTCCGATGATGCTGTGACACACCGCCCCAGACCATGACGGACCCTCCACCTCCAAATCGATCCCGCTCCAGAGTACAGGCCTCGGTGTAACGCTCTTTCCTTCGACGATAAACGCGAATCCGACCATCACCACTGGTGAGACAAAACCTCGACTCGTCAGTGAAGAGCACTTCTTGCCAGTCCTGACTGGTCCAGCGACGGTGGGTTTGTGCCCATAGGCGACGTTGTTGCCGGTGATGTCTGGTGAGGACCTGCCTTACAACAGGCCTACAAGCCCTCAGTCCAGCCTCTCTCAGCCTATTGCGGACAGTCTGAGCACTGATGGAGGGATTGTGCGTTCCTGGTGTAACTCGGGCAGTTGTTGTTGCCATCCTGTACCTGTCCCGCAGGTGTGATGTTCGGATGTACCGATCTTGTGCAGGTGTTGTTACACGTAGTCTGCCACTGCGAGGACGATCAGCTGTCCGTCCTTTCTTCCTGTAGCGCTGTCTTAGGCGTCTCACAGTACGGATATTGCAATTTATTGCCCTGGCCACATCTGCAGTCCTCATGCCTCCTTGCAGAATGCCTAAGGCACGTTCACGCAGATGAGCAGGGACCCTGGGCATCTTTCTTTTGGTGTTTTTCAGAGTCAGTAGAAAGGCCTATTTTGTGTCTTAAGTTTTCAGAACTGTGACCTTAATTGCCTACCATCTGTAAGCTGTTAGTGTCTTAACGACCGTTCCACAGGTGCATGTTCATTAATTGTTTATGGTTCATTGAACAAGCATGGGAAACAGTGTTTAAACCCTTTATAATGAAGATCTGTGAAGTTATTTGGATTTTTACAAATTATCTTTGAAAGACAGGGTCCTGAAAAAGGGACGTTTCTTTTTTTGCTGAGTTAATAATGCTTGTAACATTTCAATTAACTGTATGTATCTTTCCAATACACACAATGGTTCAGTAATTGACTGTTTTCCCGTGTCTCTTTGTCTATTTAGGAGCAACATCTACATCTTGTACTCTGCACTGGCTCCAGGCCACAGAAGACCTCCGTGAAGCTCAAAAGCTTCCAAACGCACAAATGCTGGCCTGCCTTACACTATATCCAAGGGCCACCCACCAAAAATGTGTTGTTCCGTGACCCAGAACTGCTACATTATGGAGATGATGTTATAAAACATGAATACTGTGTGATTCAAAACTTGTAAAAGTTGCACATAACATTGATTAAAGATAAAAAATGTATGATATTCAGCATCGAAATCACAGCGCATCTTGGGTAATTTCCCTAGCAACGTTCCGACGTTTCTATGTTTCACCTTGGTTCCTTTTGTTGTACACCACCGCGCATAACCATCTGTATTAGCTGTGGTCAGTATAGCCTGCCTTGCACTAAAAATCAGACAAAAACGATGGCTGACTTGGTGGGAAAGAAACTCACGTCTTCGCACGTTTGGCAGTTCTTTGGTTTCAGGCCGAATTACGAATATAAAAGGTGAGCCAGCAGACCTGATCGACGTCACTTGCAGAATATGCAAAAAGATTATCAGGGCAAAGGTTAGACAGACTACAAACATTTACAAGTTCGCTAAGCTCCTTTTTTTTTTTATGTAGCCTTTATTCAAATCCAGATGCATCTTTTTCGAAAGACATAGCCTATAGGATACGCTAAAATATTTCCGTACTTACTTTTATTTTGTAATTTGTAGGCCTACATCTAGGATTTGTACTGTTAGTTAGGAAAAAGGCCTATTCGTTTTTAGCCTATGCAAATGTTCATTCATTTTTAAGTGTTATAGGAATTTGTTTTATCTGATTGTATATTTAGAATTTTTACAGTTCGATAGGCAAAAGGCTATGGATAATAGATAAACTGAAAAAAAGAATAGGGCTAAGCCAACGTTCATTAAAGTGTTATAAAGAATGTTATAAACTGGATGGTTCGAGCCCTTAATGCTAATTGTCTGACAGCATTGGTATATCAGACCGTATACCACGGGTTACAGTTATTTTTACTGCTCTAATTACGTTGGTAACCAGTTTATAATAGCAATAAGGCACCTCGTCATGCCTAAGAACAGCCCTTAGCCGTGGTATATTGGCCATATACACCCCCCCCCCCCATTTGTAAGCTATTCAAAATAAAGTTGTTTGCGAGACAACTCCGACAGATTCCTCATTAACACATTTTCTGTTTCCGCTTATTGAAAGTGCTGCTGCGGGAACTTATGCCCGATTGCCCGTTGCGCAATTCAAGGACATTAATAAAACACTTCGACAATATCATGTTAGTTTATAAGTTTAACTTGTCAAAGTAACATGTACTGCAACTTTTATTACATTTTACATTTACATTTTAGTCATTTAGCAGACGCTCTTATCCAGAGCGACTTACAGTTAGTGAATACATATTTTTTTTATACTGGCCCCCCGTGGGAATCGATCCCACAACCCTGGCGTTGCAAACGCTATGCTCTATCAACTGAGCTACATCCCTGCCGGCCATTCCCTCCCCTACCCTGGACGACGCTGGGCCAATTGTGCGCCGCCCATGAGTCTCCCGGTCGCGGCCGGCTGCGACAGAGCTTGGATTCGAACCAGGATCTCTAGTGGCACAGTTAGCACTGCGATGCAGTGCCTTAGACCACTGCGCCACTCAGGAGTATTGACAGTAGCCCAGTGTAGGCCTATATTATTGGCTGTTTGGTATTTTCCGACAGTACAATTTATTTTGCCAACACTTTGGTCAAGTAAAGCAGAAACGTATCAGGAAGCTATTCGATTAGTCTATCTTGTAATTGTTTGTTCTCTCTTTCTCTCACTATTACTATACTATGTTTATATTTAGGCTATTCACAAACACCTTTCTGAGATGGAACTCTGTTAGGCCTATAGATTCATTCCATGGTTGATCATGAAAGAGTAGGCTATTCCTAGGCCAAAAAGTCACATGCAAATCAAATGGGAATTTGGGAGAAAAATCTCTTTAAAATTAAGATTTTAAAACAATAAGCCAGACAACGGAGTGTCCGCTGCAAAAGGCCCATGATCATCCGACATTGGAGGAGGGAAAAAAAAACACGTCGGGCCCCATCTGACATTTTATGCTGCTTTGGTGCTCTCCGCTCTTTCTAAAATCCACATTGTTCTCTTGCATTATGTTAATAGTCAACCTACCACATATGTATTGAACATTTAGGCTATGGAAATTAGGGAATAGGCCATTTTGCATGTCGCCCTGCTGTGTATTCACTGCGCTGCTGTACGCTGCCAGACTCCAGTGGTAAAGTCAAGTTCAAATATGCTAAACCATCGTTTGTGACATCACAGTGTCATCACCACCGACAACGGCTGTCAAACATAGTCGATAAGACGAATACACACCGAACGTCTTGGCAGCCTGGATGGTTTCTCTGGAGCCTCGGATGGTCATGATCTGTGTGAGGGCGATGAGGTCGTCACTGGCTTTGAAGAAGGGGTACCTGCCACTCAGCAGGGAGAGCAGAATCACACCAGCTGACCAGATGTCTATGGCTGCAGGGAGACAGGGGTGAAAATCAAATATGATTGATAAATACATCTGAGAACACCTTCTTATTTATATTACAGAGAGCGATATTGCAGTGGAGAGGAGTAATAGTAGTGATGTGAGGTGTAGTACTGCTGAGGATGGTGTCTGTGTGCTTTATCTGTGTTAGCCTTACCTGTTCCCTGGTTGGGACACTTGGTCAGGACCTCTGGTGCTCTGAAGCCTGGGGTTCCGGCCCTGGGGGCCACCTGCTGTTTCCTGGACATACAGATGTTACAGACTCGGTCGGTGGTGTAGCAGCTGCAGGTGAAGCCCAGGTTGACCGCAGCAGGGGTTGTCCTCTGGTTGGGTCTCTGGTTGCTGACAGGGGTCTTGACAGGTAGGGGGCGCCGGTGGGCAGTGACAAACTTGCGCGTGGCGGGGTCCTCTGTTTTGGTGGACTTCACCAGCTGGCCCAACACAGAGACAAAGGACTGTTATGATCTGAGGAAATCTGCAGCGGGCATGTTCACAGTCTGGTTTGTCACTGTTGGAGGGCAGTCTGACTGAGTATTCAGAAACATGTATTTGCTGGTGACATCTCCAAAAGACTAAAACAGAGTTACAGCTAGCTAAGAGAGAACTGAAAAGTATACCAAACTTGTGCGGCAATATATCTGTCAATCAAATGTGTTCCATACACATTGGTGATATAGAAATTAAAATATATACAGGTTAAAAGTAATGACTAAATGTTCCACCCTTAAATATAGTTGTGAAATGTTCTTGTTTTAAGTATGATTAGTACTTTCTTAGTAGTGACTAATTATTACACTTTGAAACTGTGTGAAATGTGTTAGAATCTACTACCTGGTAATGTGTGAGTGTAGGACCAGTAAAGATTATGACATTGTGTTACTATTTAGCAATGTGAGTAAGAGTTAGGCCAGACAACAAAGGACAAGGAGAACTGTCTACAGACAACTGAGAAACCAAGATAAAGAGGCCTCCCAATGTAGGGAGGAGAGAAACCGTTAGGCTTGTTAAAGAGTATGAAATATGGTGCAGGATATTGTGAGGACGGCGATAACTAAGGAATGCAGCCTATGATAAGAACATGTGTGTGTGACCTGATGGTTAGGAGAGCAGAAGAAAACATGAGCTAAACCCAGGTACAGTGGAAATATACAGCCCGCCTACAGCGGGGTGGGATTTTTGTTTGACGTGTGAGTATAAAAGATGGACTCTGAAATTGTGATAACAGAATTCTCAATGAATAAACATCTCTGACTATGCAGACGGGACTCTGTCCGTTTCTTGATCCTTTTGGGAGACGCACCGAGACACTGAAATAGTGTGTTAAATAATTCTCATAACAATTGGACAACAGGGTAGCCGTGGATTGGACAACAGGGTAGCCGTGGATTGGACAACAGGGTAGCCGTGGATTGGACAACAGGGTAGCCGTGGATTGGACAACAGGGTAGCCGTGGATAGAATGTAAGGAGAGAAGGTAAGTAGTTCCTACCTCTATCTTGGGGTCAGTGGTTTTGGTGGGGACGGGGGTACAGCTATTCAGGTTCCTCTCTCCAAACACGGCCCGCGGTGCTTTACACAGACCTGAGAGCTCCTGGTTTAAAAAATCAAAAATCAACTAAGTCACATCATGTCACTAATGAACACCGCAAACCAAGTACATAAAGCAAAAATACTACATTATGTCACTGTATACATTACAACATCCCTGAAGTTAGTTTTCAGTCAAAATGTCTTAAGAGTATCACAACACCGTATGTTCCAATAACTACAAGGTCAATGAGTTAATAAAAACTAAGCCTATAGACAAATACCATAATAACCACTGTAACCAAATGAAGAGCAAGCGGTAGAGCCAGAGCAGACACCTTTGTGTGTTTAGAGCGGGTGGTGGAGGTGAATGTGGACACCCTCTTATCCAGTGGTTTTGTGGAAGTGGAAGAAGAGGTGGAAGAGGAAGAGTGAGGTGCTGGGGTCTTGGGGTGTGAAAGTGATTGTAGAGGTGGGGCTAGGGAGGTTGGTGCCCGTTTCCCCTGTGAGGTCTCTGGTTTCCCCGTGGAGCCCCCACCCTTCTGGGTCTTCTGCTTCACCACCTTCAGCAGCTCGATCTGGGTGTCGGCAGTGCCCTGTGCCAGCCCAAAGTCCACCAGGGCAAACCTGCAAACCATCATGAAACCAATATATGTTAGGAATACGCGCCCCAGAAAATTGGGGGGAGTTGCCGCTAGCAAACATGTAAGGGGTTTATAAATGCTTGAATTTTGGAAGAGAGATCATTCAAGACAGGAGATTAATGATCTCAGTCCAAAATGTTGACCTCAGACCAGAAGACATGATCTCTGGACCTGACTGACTGAATTATTCCAGTCATATAGAGCCGAAGGTTAGCTCCAGTGATACAGAGGTAGTCAGTACTCACATCTTCTCCTGACGGTTGTATAGGAAGTTGGTCGGCTTGATGTCACGGTGGATGATGCCAAACTGGTGGATGTGTTGGAGGGCTTTCAGCAGGTGGTAGATATACTGACGCACCTCCTCGAAACTCAGCAGGCCAATGATATCCTGATAGGAGAAAGATTTCCATCACATTGCTAGTGCTATGCCACAAATAAAACACACCAAACAAGGTATAAACACACACAAGGTATCCAACTACACAGTACTGACTCACCACAAAGGTTTGATGCTCCATATAAGGCATAACAATCACACAATGATCATCCTTTCTGAAGCAGTAGGTCACGCCCATGACGTTTTCTTTTCCACTTAGAGGGAAGAGAAACATTTTGAGAACATTGTGTTGTCTAAACCAGGGGTCTCCAACCTTTTCTAGCATGAGAGCTACTTTTAAAAACATGTTGCGAGCTACTTTTTCTAGCTTTCAAATAGTCACATTCTCCTCCTCTCACCTGGAACTCTTCAAATCAAATGTTATTTGTCACATGCGCCGAATACAACAGGTGTAGACCTTACAGTGAAATGCTTACTTACAAGCCCTTAACCAACAATGCAGTTTTAAGAAAGAATACCAAAAAATAAAAAAATACTATATAAAATAATACGAAATAAAAGTAACATTAGTCATTTGTGTACAAGAGAAAGTAGTGCACGGTTTCCTGTCAATATACCAGGTAAAATAATGGTTAATAAACAACTAAGGGGAGCCCTAAAAAATATGTGATTCTGCTCCCCCCCCCCCCCAATAAATTATGTTTTATGTTTCCTAAATTCTGTTCTCAGTTTTATTTTTCACTCTTAAAATTACAATTGTTCATAGAGAAATATTGAATTTGATGTTCTGAGTCCATGTAAATGCTTAAATCACATCCGAATACTTTAGGTCTGTAAGAAAAGTAACACATTTAGATTTTTTTAGTGAGGAGTGAGGAATGTTCCAGTCTAGTGATGGTTCTGTACTGCTGCTGCTCACTTCATGGCCAAGTTGGCAAATAACAAATTATAGACACAAATGATATACTTCTGCCAGGTAAACCTACTTTGCAGTTAAAATTTGATTGAGAAGGTTTTAGGGAAAGTATCTGTCAACCCACAAGGCGGTTATCACATCTACTGATAAATAAACGCGCGCACCACACAGACAAATGTGCAATATTGCAGGAAATTAATTGGCAGATAGTGTGTTAGGTTTGGCTTTTTTAGCCAATAGTGGCTAACCAGGGATCAGATAATGTCAATGTTGCGTTGATTAGATTAGATTGTAGCTGGGAGCTTGAACTGTCTGATACTTGAGATTTGATTCTGACAGTTTGTGGTGGAACACGTGAAAATTGCATGTACTTTCAGAATTGTTTGGCGAGTTACTCATAGGTGGGCTGCGTGCTACTGGTAGCTGGTGATCAACCTGTTGGAGACCCCTAGTCTAACCCGTAAACTAATACAGTGCAATCCTATTCATGCACTTGTTGAGAGAATGTTCCGCTACAAGTTAAAGGCTGGATCAGTCAATGAAACTGTTAGTGCTTGTGGTAATATTGTTCCTACACCCAGAGCTTGTAAAGTGTGAGACTTACCCAGCCACAGTGAGGCACTGGAGCTCTGCAGCAATCCTCACAGGGTGACTGGTGGGGATGAGGTGTTTCAGGGCAAACTTCTCTTTCGTCCCATTGGCCATCAGAGCCTCACCCAGGTACACTGAACTGAAAGTACCTAAATAAAACAACGTATTTTGTTGTTTTGCCAACTTCAACTGATATAGGATAACCCCTTTTTAACTACTATTTTTTTCTGATACTTGTTAATTGCCAAACTGTGTCTAAGCTGCAGTTGTCTGCATATGAAGACAGAGTAGTACTACATACCTTCACCAATTTTGTCTATGATGTGGAAAACTGTGGAGAGCTGAGGAACAGCTTCGTAGAGGTACTCAATGTCATTCTCCACATCCACTGAAGAAAAATTGAGAGTTACCATACAGAAGGCATAACATAACTGGTAAAGACAAGGTCACAGAAACAATGCCCCTACTTCCTGTTGCAAGATCACACTCACGTGATAGTTTTCTCCTTCCAATGTGCTTGTTGGCTTTGACGTGACTTTCTGTGCTGTTGCCGTCATTGCAGACAGAGGGATTAACTTCCATTTGTTCTGAGGACTGTGGATCTAGAAATACAGATGAGCATTTAAACCAGTGACAATTTTGACACACATGATGACTGTTCTGGAATGTTAACATGTAATTGGGAAATTGTAGGTGACCAAAGTTAATATTTAGAGTGATCAACACAATGTTTAGCATATTTTGAGTTTCTGTAATACACATTTTCCAGTGTTCAGTTTGTGACAGTCAAGGTGCAGAGGCACAATGACCGAGTACACACTGATTATTCTGAAGAGCAACTGTCAGCTAACCAAGTTACTGTGCATGGGACAGCTGGCAAGTTAGCTAACGTTTAGCAATCTGCTAACTCTGGTTTGACAAGCTAGCTATGTCGAAACAAGGTTTTTAATAAGGAAAAAAGCAGATAAAAAAGGTACTTTATACTGATATTACTAATTTGTATACTATTCAAATGACACAGAACTGAACAACTAGCTAGCTTCTAGTTTGGAGAATGTACACTGAACAAAAATATAAACGCAACATGTTTTCATGAGCTGAAATAAAAGATCCCAGAAATATTCCATATGCACAAAAGGCTTATTTCTCTCAAATTTAGTGAGCATTTTATCCTTTGTGAAGATAATCCATCCACCTGACAGGTGTGGCATATCAAGAAGCTGATTAAACTGCATGATAATTACACCAGTGCACCTTGTGCTGGGGACAATAAAAGACCACTCTAAAATGTACAGTTCTGTCACAACACAATGCCACAGCCCAGGACCTCCACATCGGGCTTCTTCACCTGCAGGATGGTCAGAGGGGGGAGGGCGGGGTGCTGAGGAGTATTTCTGTCCATAGTAAAGCCATTGGCTGGTTGGCTGGGCCTGGCTCCCCAGTGGGTGGGCCGATGCCCTCCCAGGCCACCGCCCCTGCCCAGTCATGTCCATAGATCATAGTCCATGACCAGTCATGTCCAGTCATAAATATATTTTATATGTGCGGTGCATTCGGAGGGTATTCGGATCCCTTGACTTTTTCCACACTTTGTTGCATTGCAGCCTTATTCTAAAATTGATTAAATTGTTTTTTCCCCTCAATCTACACACAATACCCCATAATGACAAATCAAAAACTGTTTTTTAGAAATGTTTGCAAATTGATTAAAAAGAAATACACTGGGTTCAAGTCCTGGCTGGGACACTCAAGGACATTCAGAGACTTGTCCCGAAGCCACTCCTGCGTTGTCTTGGCTGTGTGCTTAGGGTCGTTGTCCTGTTGGAAGGTGAAATTTCGCCCCAGTCTGAGGTCCTGAGCAGGTTTTCATCAAGGATCCCCACAGCATGATGATGCCACCACCATGCTTCACTGTAGGGATGGTGCCAGGTTTCCTCCAGACGTGACGCTTGGCATTCAGGCCAAAGACTTCAATCTTGGTTTCATCACACCAGAGAATCTTGTTTCTCATGGTCTGAGAGTCTTTTAGATGCCTTTTGGCAAACTCCAAGCAGGCTGTCATGTGCCTTTTACTGAGGAGTGGCTTCCGTCTGGCCACTCTACCATAAAGGCCTGATTGGTGGAGTGCTGGAAGGTTCTCCCATCTCCACAGAGGAACTCTGGAGCTCTGTCAGAGTGACCATCAGGTTCTTGGTCATCTCCCTGACCAAGGCCCATCTCCCCCGATTGCTCTGTTTGTGCGGGCGGCAAGTTCTAGGAAGAGTCTTGGTGGTTCCAAACTTCTTACATTTAAGAATGATGGAGGCCACTGTGTTGTTGGGGACCTTCAATGCTGCAGACAGTTTTTGGTACCCTTCCAGAGGAGCTGCTCTTCCTCCCGGGGAAGGACTGCCGGCTCCATGATCTCGCCATCACGGTTGACAACTCCATTGTGTCCTCCTCCCAGAGTGCAAAGAACCTTGGTGTGACCCTGGACAACACCCTGTCATTCTCCGCTAACATCAAAGCGGTGACCCGAACCTGCAGGTTCATGCTCTACAACATTCGCAGAGTACGACCCTACCTTACACAGAAAGCGGCACAGGTCCTAATCCAGGCACTTGTCATCTCCCGTCTGGATTACTGCAACTCGCTGTTGGCTGGGCTCCCTGCCTGTGCCATTAAACCCCTACAACTTATCCAGAACGCTGCAGTCCGTCTGGTGTTCAACCTTCCCAAGTTCTCTCATGTCACCCCGCTCCTCTGCACGCTCCACTGGCTTCCAGTTGAGGCTTGCATCTACTACAAGACCATGGTGCTTGCTTACGGAGTTGTGAGGGGAACGGCACCCCCTTACCTTCAGGCTCTGATCAGACGCTACACCCAAACGAGGGCACTACGTTCATCCACCTCTGGCCTGCTAGCCCCACTACCTCTACGAAAGCACAGTTCCCGCTCAGCCCAGTCAAAGCTATTCGCTGCTCTGGCACCCCAATGGTGGAACTTGAAACCCTACCTCTTTAAGGAATACCTGGAATAGTATAAAAGTAATCCTTCTGGCTATCATAGGTTGAATGCACTAATTTGTAAGTCGCGTCTGCTAAATGATGTAAATGTAAATAGATTAGGGCCTAATTTATTTACTTAAATTGACCGATTTCCTTATATAAACTGTAACTCAGCAGTCTTTGAAATCGTTGCGTTTATATTTTTGTTCAGTATATATATATATATCTATATATATTAGAAGATAACTTTGAACTACCTAGCTACTTATTGTTTAGCTAACTTAGTTAACGTCTAGGTCCTCTGTAGCTCAGCTGGTAGAGCACGGCGCTTGTAACGCCAAGGTAGTGGGTTCGATCCCCGGGACCACCCATACACAAAAAATGTATGCACGCATGACTGTAAGTCGCTTTGGATAAAAGCGTCTGCTAAATGGCATATCATATTATTATTATTATATCCCATCTTCAACCTAGGCTAACCTTAGCTAAAGTTAGCTAGCTGAGCTAGCCAGCAAAGTTCTTTGGCAAATCGACTTGATGTTAGCAAACTTTAACTTACCTTTATCGTACAAATCGCTTGTAAAGGATAGCCGATGAGACTAATCTAATCCTCTCTGAGACAAATACTTAAAAAAAGATAAGATACAAAGCAGAACTTTATAAAAGACAAACAAATCCAGAAGTGTTCTTCCCCTCTCCTTTTCCGCCAACAACAAACTCCGCGCTAAAAATGTACGTCAAATGACGTTGAACGTGATACGCACAAAATACGCCTTTTCTAGTAAAGGCGTCTTTTTTGTAGGCACTAACTCCGCTATGCTTCGTTGAACAAGGCTTATGGAAATGAATATAATTTTAGTAGGGTTTTTGGATAAACGCCGAAAAAAATGTATGTGGTAAACACAGGCTTAGGAGATCCTATACCTTTTGTTCTATGAGATAACCTTAATCAGCAAACGTCACTTTTTGTGAATTTTTAAGCATTTACGTAATAAAACAAACAAACAACGCACATAAAGGCTTCATAATTCATAAAGGTCATGCTAACTGACTGATATTATCTCATAGAACAAAACGTATTGGATCTCATAAGCCTGTGTTAACCTCAGACCTTATTTTGGACATTTATTCCAAAACCCTATTCATTTTGCCAATAGGGATGGCTGAACTAACCAGATGTAAATCATTTCCGGTCTTTAGGACTACAAGCTGGCGAGCTCGGCAGCTGCTCTCTAGAGCTCGCCAGTTTGTAGTCCTAAACCCGGAAATGAGTCACCTTTATGAATTATGAAGCCTTTGTGCTTTTTTTGATTACATAAATGCTTCAAAATTCACAAAAAGTGATGATAACTGATGAAGGTTATCTCATAGAACAAAACGTATAATATATCCTAAACCTGTGTTTACCACAGACCTTATTTTTGGAGTTTATCCAAAAACCCTACAAAAACTCAATTAATTTTCTAATAGGCTTTGTCCAACGAACCATGCCGGAGTTAGTGCCTACAAAAATACAATAATTGTGCTGTCCCCACTAAAGCTTCACTCCCATTGAGCGCTTTTTTGAGCTACACAGTCATCTTCATCACTAAATCTTAGAAGAATCAGGCTGGAGATTAATTCAGAAGTGTAAAACTGCAACACGAGCACACAGGATAGATACAACAGGTAAGTAGACTACGATATCTTAACACATAGGGTACATGAATATCTGAATAAGCTGTGACAGTGACAAAACAACATTGTGTGGGTCAATTACAGGTTTGAAGAATAATTAAGTGTTCTGAAATAAACCGACATTTGCATACAAAGTAGCTAGGATTAGGAAAATAGTAGCTAAATACGGGGGGCTCGCGAACAGCTGGGATAAACAATCTGTTTCAAGTTTTAATAATAATAATAATAATAATAATACTATGCCATTTAGCAGACGCTTTTATCCAAAGCGACTTACAGTCATGCGTGTATACTTTTTTTTTTGTGTATGGGTGGTCCCGGGGATCGAACCCACTACCTTGGCGTTACAAGCGCCGTGCTCTACCAGCTGAGCTACAGCTGTCACATGCACACGTACAGTGAAATGCCTTTCTTGCAAATTCAAAGCCTAACAATGCAATAATCAATAAATGTATTACTAGAAAGAAAAAAAAAAGAAAAAAACTAGAGAAATAAGAAATATGAAATACACAATAAAGTAAGCATAATATATACAGGAAATATTTAAAAAGTCAGTTCCAATACCATATTTACATGTGCAGGGATACTGGAGTGATGGATGTAGATATGTATAGGGGTAAGGTGAATAGGCAACAGGATATGAGATAAACAGAGTAGCAGCAGCTTGCATGTGAGTGGGTGTGCGGGTGTGTAGAGTCAGTATGAGTGTACACTACCAGTCAAAAGTTTGGACACCTACTCATTCAGGTTTTTTTTTTTTTTTGGATTGTAGAACAATAGTGAAGACATCAAAACTATGAACTATAACAGATATGGAATCATGTAGATAGCCTTATTTGGTAAAAGACCAAGTCCATATTATGGCAAGAACAGCTCAAATAAGCAAAGAGAAACAACAGTCCATCATTACTTTAAGACGTGAAGGTCAGTCAATACGGAACATTTCAAGAACTTTGAAAGTTTCTTCAAGTGCAGTCGCAAAAACCATCAAGCGCTATGATGAAACTGGCTCTCATGAGGACCGCCACAGGAATGGAAGACCCAGAGTTACCTCTGCTGCAGAGGATAAGTTCATTAGAGTTACCAGCCTCAGAAATTGCAGCCCAAATAAATGCTTCACAGAGTTCAAGTAACAGACACATCTCAACATCAACTGTTCAGAGGGGACTGTGTGAATCAGGCTTTCATGGTCGAATTGCTGCAAAGAAACCACTACTAAAGGACACCAATAAGAAGAAGAGACCTGCTTGGGCCAAGAAACACGAGCAATGGACATTAGACCAGTGGAAATTTGTCCTCTGGTCTGGTGTCCAAATTTGACATTTTTGGTTCCAACCGCCGTGTCTTTGTGAGACACGGTGTGGGTGAACGGACTATCTCTGCATGTGTAGTTCCCACCATAAAGCATGGAGGAGGAGGTGTCATGGTGTGGGGGTGCTTTGCTGGTGACACTGTCTGTGATTTATTTAGAATTCAAGGCACACTTAACCAGCATGGCTACCACAGCATTCTGCAGCGATACACCATCCCATCTGGTTTGCGCTTAGTGGAACTATCATTTGTTTTTCAACAGGACAATGACCCTACACACCTCCAGGCTGTGTAAGGGCTATTTTACCAAGAAGGAGAGTGATGAAGTGCTGCATCAGATGACCTGGACTTCACAATCCCCCAACCTCAACCCAATTGAGATGGTTTGGGATGAGTCGGACGGCAGAGTGAAGGAAAAGCAGCCACCAAGAGCTCAGCATATGTGGGAACTCCTTCAAGACTGTTGGAAAAGCATTCCAGGTGAAGCTGGTTGAGAGAATGCCAAGAGTGTGCAAAGCTGTCATCAAGGCAAAGGGTGGCTATTTGAAGAATCTCAAATATATTTTGATTTAACACTTTCTTTGGTTACTACATGATTCCATATCTGTTATAGTTCATCGTTTTGATGTCTTCACTATTATTCTACAATGTAAAAAATAGTAAAAATAAAGAAAAACCCTTGAATGAGTAGGTGTGTCCAGACTTTTGACTGGTACTGTATGTGCATATTATGTGTGAGTGAGAAAATGATGGAGTGAGTATTTGCGTGTGTGTTGGAGCGACAGTGTGTGTGAGTGTATAGGGCCCTGTGAGTGTGCACTGAAAGAAAAGGTCAATAAAGATACAAGGTAAACTCTGTCCGTGTAGCTATTTTGTTAGCTATTTATCAGACGTATTGCTTGGGGATAGAAGCTGTTCAAGAACCTGTTGGTGTCAGACTTGATGCACCGGTACCTCTTGCCGTGCGGCAGCAGAGAAAATAGTCTATGGCTTGGGTGGTTGGGGTCTTTGACGATTTTCCGGGCCTTCTTTTCACACCGCCTGATATAGAGGTCCTGGATGTCAAGGAGCTCGGCCCCAGTGATGTACTGGGCTGTCCGCGCCATGCGATCGAGGGCGGTACTATTGCCATACCAAGCAGTGATGCAGTTGTAGACCCTTTTCAGGATTTGAGGGCCCATGCCAAACTTTTTCAACATCCTGAGGGGGAAGAGGTACTGTCGTGCCTTCTTCACGACTGTGCCTGTGTGTTTGGACCATTTAAAGTATTTAGTGATTTGGACACCGAGGAACTTGAAGCTGTCTACCTGCTCCACTGCTGCCCCGTCGATGTGGACGGGGGCGTGCTTGCCCCCCCGTTTCCTGTAGTCCACGATCAGCTCCTTGATCTTGCGGACGTTGAGGAAGAGCTTTTTGCTCCGGCACCACACTGTCAGGTCACTGACCTCCCTGTAGGCTGACTCAACGTCGCCGGTGATCAGGCCTACCACCGTCGTGTCGTCAGCGAGCTTGATAATGGTGTTGGAGTCGTGCGTGGCCACACAGTCATGGGTGACCAGGGAGTATAGGAGGGGACTAAGCACACACCCCTGTGGGGCCCCTGTGTTAAGAGTCAGCGTGGTGGAGGTGTTGTTGCCTACCCTCACCACCTGGGGTTGGCCCATCAGAAAGTCCAGGATCCAGTTGCAGAGGGAGGTGTTCAGACCCAGAGTCCTAAGCTTGGTGATGAGCTTGGAGGGGAGAATGGTGTTGAACGCTGAGCTGTAGTCAATGAACAGCATTCTCACATAGGTATACCTCTTATCTAGGTAGGTGAGGGCAGTGTGGAGAGCCATTGAGGTGGCGTCATCTATGGATCTGTTGGGGAAATACGCAAATTGGAGTGGGTCTAGGGTGGTTGGGATGGTGGAGTTAATGTGTGCCATAACCAGCCTCTCAAAGCAAACATCTCTGTGGCAACTGCTAATGGCTGACGGCTAACTGTTAGGACTGTTTGGCTAGCGATTTATTTGATGAGGCAAAAAGTAGAGGAAATGACTAATTAACAACATGTAAGCATATAAAAACATACAGGAACGTAAATACTTACAGAGACAGGATGAAGAAGGTAAGACTATTTTACATAGAGGAATGGCGAACTTATAGCCAGGGGCGGACTGGCCATCTGGCAGTCCATATTTAGCCCAGTGGGCCTGTCTAACTTGGGTTTTTAGCACAAACTTATAATTATTTGACTAATAATGGGGGCCTCAAGGAAAAAATGGGCAGTTGTCGGGGCCTCAAGGAAAAAAATGGGCCGATGTGTTAGAAATGCCAGGGCCGATTTCTGGTCCCAGTCCGCCCCTGCTTATAGCTAACAACAACCAACTGCTTTCTGGATTAAATCTTCTCCAATTGCAAGCACAGAAAGTGCAGCCACGAGCTGCAATTTAAAGAAAGTCCACCAAAACGTCATTATGTGGTCCATGACACTCCCGCCTGCAATATTTAAAGATGCCACTCTAAAACAAACTTAACCTTTGAATTTGCACAGAGAAAGTTTCTAGGATAGCCAGTTTAGGCAGCTTTGCTGGTGGTCGGTTGCGAACACCTCTCTGAGCTGGTAGCGTTGGTGGGCTGACGATGAGGGCCGACTTGGGGAGGCCTTTCTTGTTGCTGTCGTTTGTGACAGGCTTCTCTGGATCACACAGGTTGGCTGGTCCGGATAGCCCTGTGGTGCTTGCTGCGCTTGCTGCTGGGACGGCCTGTGTACCCTGGTTTGCTGAGTTGAGAACGATGGGAACATACCCGCTCTTCTCTGGTTGTGTCGACTGCATGACACGCTGTGGCTTGGGGGTTCTCTTTCAGGTTTGTAGGATGGCTGTGGAGTAGTTGTCACTGCCTGCCCCAGGTTTGGCTCAGTGGGTGTCACTGTTGAGCTGAGCGTGGGAATCGCTGTAGGTTTGAGCGCTGCTGAGGCACACGTTGCGTATGGTGACCCATTTGATTGCTGAGTCTGGATCATTTTACATTAATAGACGCTCTTATCCGGAGCGACTTACAGGAGCTATTAGGGTTAAGTGCCTTGCTCAAGGGCACCGACAGATTTTTCACCTAGTCAGCTCGGGGATTCGAACTAGCGAGCTTTCAGTTACTGGCCCAACACTCTTAACCACTAGGCTATCTGCTGCCACCGATCAGACATGTGTTCTTCCACCCCACCGTACTCTGATGAAGGGGAGGAAAATCGAGGTCGGATGTGACATTGCTAGTGATGGTATCACCTGGAGAGTTGTCCGTTAGCTGTTGTCTGAGAGCGAAGTCCTCTGCTGCTGTGGGTTACCTCTAGTGGGATGGAGTGTCGTCGGGCGGATACTGTTGAGCCCTGGATGGCTGTGGTTTGCTTGCCTGTGGTGTGTGATCTGCTTGTGATGTGTGGCACGTGTCCCCATACCGCTCTTTCTCTGTAGGTTCGCTGGAGCCGACACTGGAGAGCTGTGTCACATATTCCCTGGTACGTTGCTGTTTGCGCTCAGGGGGTTGGAGGAACTCTAGGTTTTGGAGGAACTCTAGGTTTGTGATGGGGGGTTTCTAGGAGGAGGTGAGCTAAATGTAACTTCAGCTCCATTTCTCTCTGAGAATAAGCTTCTCTTGCCTGGTATGTTGTGGCTCTAGCATGTGCTCTAGCTCCTGACATACTAGATTTTGAGGCTTTTGATGAGCTTGACTTGATGGAGATGTTAGGCTTGCTGTCGGCGTCACCAGCTTCCATGATGACCAGAAGGTGTGAGGTTTGCTTCCTGCGTCACCAACTCTCTGTGTGATGACCGGCAAGTTTGAGTGCGTTGTCTGTGCCTACCGTTGTTGTTGCTTGGCACTCTTTCAGCCGGATGATGTGGCAGTCAGAGTTCAGCATCTATCTTCATGGCTCCATAGCTTGGTTCATCTTTTTACTGGTCTGTCTTCACTAAAGCTTTGCTCCTATTGAGTGCCTTTTTTTGCTATAAATCCAGCTAAACTCTTCATCACTAAATCGTTGAAGAATCAGTCTGGAGATACATTTAGTTGATTTAATTCAGAAGTGTAAAACTGCAACACCACAAGAGCACAGGATACAAACGGTAAGTAGAGTACTATACTGTATCTTAACACATACGGTACATAATGAATAGCTGAATAAGCTGTGACAGTGACAACAAATAGTGTGGGTCAATTACAGGTTTGTAGAATAGTAGTATTATAAGTATTCTGATATAAAGATACATTTGCATACAAATAATAACATGTAAGCATATAAAAACCATACAGGAACATAAATACTTACAGATGGTGCCAGCATAAGCTTACTCTAAGCTGGATGTAACTCTGAGCCGGATGCTGGATGTAACTCTGAGCCGGATGCTGGATGTAACTCTGAGCCGGATGCTGGATGTAACTCTGAGCCGGATGCTGGATGTAACTCTGAGCCGGATGCTGGATGTAACGCCGAGCTGGATACTGGATGCTGGATGTAACTCTAAGATGGATGTAACTCTGAGCTAGATGCTGGATGTAACTCTGAGCTGGATGCTGGGTGTAACTCAGAGCTGGATGCTGGGTGTAACTCTGAGCCGGATACTGTATGCTGGATGTAACTCTGAGCTGGATGCTGGGTGTAACTCTGAGCCGGATACTGTATGCTGGATGTAACTCTGAGCTGGATGCTGGGTGTAACTCTGAGCCGGATACTGTATGCTGGATGTAACTCTGAGCTGGATGTAACTCTAAGCTGGATGCTATACTGGATGTTACATCCAGCTCAGAGTTACATCCCCGACTGTCTTCTCCCATAGTGAGCACAGGAAGTGCAGCCACAAGCTGCAATTTAAAGACAGTCCACTAGAGGGTTTAAAACATCATTATGTGGTCCATGACACCATTACTATTGCTCTCTACACCCTCAGACTTCCTCTGAATAAATATTGTGTTTATTAAATTAATTAAATTAAGTACATAGAAATATTACATTTTTGGAATCATGCTAATGATGATTGAAAGTTCATACTCCTATGATATCAACATTTTCAAATAGGGCCAACAGTAAATCTAACAGTAAATCTCAAACAACAAACAGTACAAATCACAGTATAAAAAAATAACATACACAGTAACATGACAAATCACCATGAAACATTATCATGGTCCATACAACTATAAACACTACTAAAATAGTCCATCAAATATCCCCATGAATGCCTCCACTTCCTTGCTGTAATCCTCTCCATGGAGCCTGCAATGATGAAGATTAATGCTATCTGTCAATGATATCAAGTTAATTCATAATCATGATTTCAATTAGTATGGATGAACAAAGTTAAGAAAATAAAGTATCATTTCTCTATAGTCCCTCCTTACCTTTTGCCAGTCACATTGTCATTGTTTGGGGTAGTCGTCTTTGAGAATAAATCAAACCGTTCTCCCAGGGGGGGCAAGCTTGTGTCAGTCTGTTTTGGGAAGGAGGGTGGTGCATTCACGGGGGGTTCACTGAATGTCCTCTGCAGAGGGGAAAGATGTGTGTTTCAGATTACTTTTCAAACGTGTACTGAAACAAATGGGCTGCTAAACCCAAAACCGAACATTGCTATCCCCTTGATTTCAAAGCATGTGAATTGCGTGATAAAAGGTAACTTTTCATTCTACACTCAGTGGCCAGTTTATTAGGTACACCCATCTAGTACTGGGTCGGACCCCCTTTGCCTCCAGAAGAGCCTGAATTCTTTGGGGCTTGGATTCTACAAGGTGTGGCGTTCAAACGTTGCTCAATTGGTATCAAGGGACCGAAGGTGTGCCAGGAAAACATTCCCCACACTATTACACCACCACAACCAGCCTGTACCGTTGACACCAGGCAGGATGGGGCCATGGACTCATGCTGCTTACACCAAATCCTGACTCTGGCATCAGCACGACGCAACAAGAACCGGGATACGTCGGACCAGGCAATGTTTTTCCACTCTTCAATTGTCCAGTGTTGGTGATCATGTGCCCACTGGAGCCGCTTCTTCTTGTTTTTAGCTGATAGGAGTGGAACCCGGTGTGGTCGTCTGCTGCAATAGCCCATCCGTGACAAGGACCGCTGAGTTGTGAGTTCCGAGATGCCGTTCTGCACACCACTGTTGTACTGCGCCGTTATTTGCCTGATTCTTGCCATTCTACTTTGACCTCTCTCATCAACAAGCTGTTTTCACCTACAGGACTGCCGCTGACTGGATGTTTTATGTTTGTCGCACCATTATCGGTAAACCCTAGACACAGTCGTGTGTGAAAAGCCCAGGTGGCTGGCCGTTTCTGAGATACTGTAACCAGCACGCCTGGCACGGACAATCCTACCACGCTCAAAGTCGCTTAGGTCACTCGTTTTGCCCACTCTTAACGTTCAATCGAACAGTAACTGAATGCCTTGATGCCTGTCTGCCTGCTTTATATAGCAAGCCATGGCCACGTGATTCACTGTCTGTAGGAGCAAACCATTTTCGTGAACGGGGTGGTGTACCTAATAAACTGTATCATATATCATAACAGAAGCCTTGGCTTTGTCTGTTGTCAATTTCATTTTGACCTCAGATCCAGCATTGAGATAAAGTCAACTGATACTATGGGTAGATAATAACTCACTGTGGTCTTGTTGTCAGGGTGGCTCCAGCTATCAGAAGCCTGGCGGTTGTGTGGTCTGACTGGGAAAGTAGTAACTGGTATCTGAGAAACATCTGGGGAGGTCGACCTGAGACACACAAATCATTACTTAACATTGATAATCAATTGCTCAGGGTCACATTTGTCACGTATTTTTGCAACAGTACCAAGTTCCTTCCTACTGACGTCTCTTCAACCAGAAACCAGTTTTGCCCGCTGGGATAGATCATAGATATTTCATTCAGTGAAATGACAGGGGTTTGATACCGTGTGGAACTGTGAATTCCTAGTTTGTTACGAGCTGAGCTCACCTGAGTGGGGTACTGGACATAGTGCAGCGGGGTTTGGGCTGTAAGCAAGTGGATGGTAGTGGTGTGGAGTGGCCTGTAAACATCAATACATTTAACTATTCAATAATTTACATGACCAAAATGAAATTTTTAACATTGATATGTTCAAAAACTGCTCCCTGTTAGAATACCTTTTCTATCAATGTCCAGGTCCAACCCTTTAGTTTTAGCTACAGTGGTGCATGACTTCTCGTTGGAGTGCACCAAGTTGTCGTCAAAATCGTCCCACTCGTCTCCCAGGTCAAAGGTCACGCTGGGGGTGAGTGACGATGAGAAGAAACCACTGTCGTCGGTCAAGTCTACAATGGGACTCGGAGGGAAAGACCTGCTCTGACTTTGGGGGGTGCTGTAACTCTGAGGGTAACCCCTGCTCTGGGGGGTGCTGTGACTCTGAGGGTAACTCCTGCTCTGGCTTTGGGGGGTGCTGTAACTCTGAGGGTAACTCCTGCTCTGGCTTTGGGGGGTGCTGTGACTCTGAGGGTAACTCCTGCTCTGGCTTTGGGGGGTGCTGTGACTCTGAGGGTAACTCCTGCTCTGGCTTTGGGGGGTGCTGTGACTCTGAGGGTAACTCCTGCTCTGGCTTTGGGGGGTGCTGTGACTCTGAGGGTAACTCCTGCTCTGGCTTTGGGGGGTGCTGTGGGGGGTACTGTGGCTGAGGGATCTTCCATCGTAGGCATTGGGCTTCCTCCACATTGAAGTGCCTTAAAACAGAAATATGGATTGGTTATGGTGAGATTATGAGAACACGTTATTGTCTGTTTGCAGTACATTTGTGTGTAAATTGTATTGAATCTACAATAGGTCTATTTCGTAGAATTGTTACAACAACCAAAAAAAAAACAGTATGACATAGTTTTTTTTGTAACTGAGATGTCCTACTTTGTGACTCCGTAAGGGTTTGAAGTTGAACAGGTGGTGGTTCCACTTCTCCCATTGTCTGATACATGTCTTCCAGGTAGTCATTATACTCTGTCGAGAGACACATATGTTCAGTTACTCTTCTCAAGTGTCCATTAACTACAATTTCTCTACAACACTGCTGTATTGAAGGTGAATGAAGTTAGAAACCTCTAGAAGCATTCCGATACTAAACATACCATGGCCATAGGTCACAACATAAGCCATCTCTTGGGGTGTTGCAAAGTCCTCAGCTGAATCCACACTCTGTGGTCCTGCTGAAGCGCCATTACCTTCATACCTTCAAAGAAAGTTAAGAAAAGATGAGGAATGTGTTGGATACAGTTTGGATTAGTAATCAACTAACTCCAAGCTGATTAACTGCATCTATGTTTTGGGTAAAGGAGTGTACATACCTGGAAGAAGCAGGTAGGATCGGCTTAGGTGAATAAGAGAACTGCTGCATGTTCGCAGCTCCCATCCCACCACTCATTCTCATCTAAAGGAACCAGCAACAGGCAGATGAAACACTAATTCAGGTCAAAGTTCCTTGTTCAGTTAGTTGATGATAAATCAGCAAATGATCCTGAAACACGTGTCACTCATCTTTGACTTCAATGCCTGATTTATGTGAAAGTATGAATGAGTATTTTGTCTCAGCCTCTCACTCTCTCTCTCAAATTAGAATTTAGCCCAAAGGGGTTATATTTTAAAGGACTTCTGCAGCTGTTGTCAGTTGTTCTCCCCACCTTGAGGCGTTTGACTGGTGTCTCCGTCAGTGAGTCACTCCTGGTCTTCAGGTCTTGGAGGTAGGAGGAGAAACTCGAATGCTGATTCATCTGCCTTTTCAGAACCCCCGGCACTCCATTTTTACCTGGGAAACATAGATAGGAGGACATTGAAAATACAATGTAATCATTTGTGAATCAACAATTTCAATGATTCTAAGTGTCAATTGAGCAATGGAATGGAGACAAAAACTCGACTCACAGCAGTCGTGGCCACATTGATCCTTGTTTTTGCAGAAGTGGTTACATTGTTTTTTGCCTGGATCTGGTTGTGAGGAACCTGTATTTCAGTGAGGAAAAAAAGATTATGGAAGTTGGGTTAAAAAACAACAACAGTCCTGTGAGTCTGCAAGTACAACTTAGCAATAGCTCAAAGCATACTAATGTAAGGTATTAAATCAGCCTACCCTTTTCTGTGGCACATGTGGATGATGAGTTTCTCTTCTGTGTTTGCTGATCTGTTGGCTGTGTTCTCTGTGTTGCACCCTGTGATCTCTGAGTGTTAGCCTGTGCTCGCTGCACGGTGTTATGTTGCTCAGGTGTGAGTGATTCAGCTCCGTACCTCTTCGGTCCAGAGAAGAAGGCACTAAACTTCTGTTGAATGTCCAACCCCACTGAAGAGAGGAAGATCTCAATGTAGTTAATAGAATATATTCTTACTTTTCATAAATCTCACTCAAACAATTCCACTCGACTTAAACTGCCTTTTACAAGTTTGAAGTAGTTTGTACAAATGTATTTTAACCCAAATCTATACTAAAAGTGAGAGAAAAATGTCATGATAGTTAGCCGCCTGACCGTATTCTGAGCTGACCAGATTCACGTTTATCTCCTCTCCTTTGGAGGCTTTCGCCACTTCGATCTTCTTTGACCAGCTTCCTGACTTCAACAGCATCAAGTCTCTGGACGAACACACAACACAGTCCCCCCTTTCATCATTCTCTCCCTCTCTTTTGCTCTCTTTCTTTCACTGTTTTCCCTGTATGAGTGTATGACGGTAACACTTTGCCTAAAGCCTGCAGGCAGGGATCATCAACTAGATTCAGCCGCGGGTCGATTTGTTTTCTTAAGCGGATGGTCGGGGGTCCGGAACATAATTAAGCAATAAGGCCAGAGGGGGTGTGGTATATGGCCAATATACCACACACCCAATTGCACGACGCAACGCGGAGTGTCTGGATACAGCCCTTAGCTGTGGGATATTGGCCATATACCACAAACCTCGGAGGTGCCTTATTGCTATTATAAACTGGTTACCAACGTAATTAGAGCAGTAAAAACAAACGTTTTGTCATACCCGTGGTATACAGTCTGATATACCACGGCTGTCAGCCAATCAGCATTCAGGGCTCGAACGACCCAGTTTATAATTACAAATAATTTGTAGACCGCAAATTGACTCATGAATCCCAAACAGATATAATGTTTGACTAAAACATAATCATTTCAAACCTTGCTTACATTTGTATATGATCACGTCTCTATTATGGGTGGGAATACTCTGACCAGATTTCTTAAATTAAAATCACTTGCAGCTCATTTCCTGGTGTTTTTACAGTCTTATGTCCAACAATGAAAATTCATTAAAAAATAAATAAAAAATAATTATATATATATATATATATATATACACACTACCGGTCAAAAGTTTTAGAACACCTACTCATTCAAGGGTTTTTCTTGAGTGATGGAATGCTGCATCAGATGACCTGGCCTCCACAATCCCTCGACCTCAACCAAATTGAGATGGTTTGGGATGAGTTGGACCGCAGAGTGAAGGAAAAGCAGTCAACAAGTGCTCAGCATATGTGGGAACTCCTTCAAGACTGTTGGAAAAGCATTCCAGATTAAGCTGGTTGAGAGAATGCCAAGAGTGTGCAAAGCTGTCATCAAGGCAAAGGGTGGCTATTTGAAGAATCTCAAATATAAAATATATTTGTATTTGTTTAACACTTTTTTGGTTACTACATGATTCCGTGTGTTATTTCATAGTTTTGATGTCTTCACTATTATTCTACAATGTAGAAAATAGTAAAAATAAAGAAAAACCCTTGATTGAGTAGGTGTGTCCAAACTTTTGACTGGTACTGTATATAAATGTTTTCTTCCACTTTGACATTAATTGTTGACAAAAATTACAATGAAATCGATTTTAATCCCACTTTGTAACACAATAAAATGTGAAGAAATCCAAGGGGTCTGAATACTTTTACAAGGCACTGTATCCATGGCAGCAGTGTCACTGAAAGTGGACGGTCCATTGATTTGATGTAAGGCTTTGACTCAGAATTGTTTTCCTCTCCAGTTTGATACATCAGCGACCGCAGTGATCATGACCGAAACTCACACCAAAGACAAGTACATGCAGTTCATGAATGGGGCAGAAATCATTGAGAGCAGATGTGAGTGTATATATATATATATATATTGTGACGTCACGAGAGGCTACACAGCTTTCAGCGGGATTGCTCAAGTAGTGCAAGGAGACAAGGTTCAAACAAAACAAGGATTTTATTATAGGTCTTGGGAAATTAACGAAAATATAACAAAATTCTGTTCTCTTGTGGCTCTTTAAGGGTTAACAGTTCAGGGATGTCTCTTCCACATCCAAAATCATAATTCTCACTCGCTCAGATAACTTTTCCCCAGCCTTACTGTAGTCCACGTTGCAGCTAGTGGCCAACCCAGCAAAAAGTCCTTCCAAATGTCTCTCACGTATTTCCACAGGTGCATATATCCAAAGGTGAGTATTTCCCAAAGGTAAGTATCTCCAAATCCTTATATTCCTCATGGAAGTGGACGTGCAGCACTCTTGTCCTCCAGAGAGCCCAGGTTGGAGACTGTGTCTCTTCACCCCCCACACACTCCCCTCAGTGTGTCTCTTCCCTTCCCAAACCTTCAGCTCATCAGCTCCTCATTTGTTTCAGCTGCGTGGGAAGATTGGCCATAGAGGGGTGGAGTTCCCGACCATACCAGCAGATGGAGCCATAGCTGTCTGGGTTTGCAGCCACCTCAGGGGGATGTAACGTCCCTCCAGGACACAGCCTCTCGTGACATCACACATCCCCCCTCCTCGGGACCGACGTCCTCGTCGGGGTAAAGGCAGCGAAGAAGGCATCACGCCGGGAGAGGGCGTCCGCATTGCCGTGGTGCTTGCCAGCCTGCTCTCTCTTCAACTCCTCCACCTCTAGGACCAGGGACTCAGCCTCCTGTTGTCTCTCCTTGAGTTTCTTACTGAACGCATCAGCCTTGGTTTTAGCAGAGTTTAGCTTCTGTTGAGCAGCTTTCAGTTCCTTCTCTCTCTCTGCCTCCGCATTCTTCATCTTGTTCTCCAACACCTTGTACTTCTCCTCTGCCTTCTTCTGGACCTCCTTACTACTGCGCAGGGTCTCCTCACACTCCTCGATGGTCCTGCGCAGCCTCTCCAGCTCCTCCTGTTGCTTATGGAAGGAGCTCTGTTGGAGTTTAGCCTGGAGGATATCTAACTCTTCTGTCTTCATGTCTAACTGTTGCTTTAACAAACGATACCTCTCAGCGGTCCCCTTCAGACCAGACAGTTCTTTGTCCAGATTCTGTAGCTCCGTCTCTGTGTCGGTCTGGGCACCTGCCATCCCTATCAGAGCCCGGGGCGGGAGTGAGTAACTCGGAGGATTGCACCGGAGCCTTCCCAGGATGAGTCTTGCCTCTCCGTTTCCGAGGTACTCGGGTTATCCTCTCCTGAGACTCTCTCCAGAGTGGGTAAAAGGCTGGGCAGTCTCGTCCAATTAGGACAGGGACGGGGAGGGAATCAACCACCCCCGCCGTCGTGTGTATGGTTCCCCGTGTGCTGGTCATTGTAAGTTCAGTAATGGGGTATTCTCTGGTGTCCCCATGGACACAGGAAACTGGGAGGACTTTCCCCGGGGTCAGACACGTTGGGCCCACCAAATCCTTACGCACCAGGGTGGCCCGGCTACCAGAATCCAGTAAGGCCTCCACATCATGGTGATTCACAGTTACCGGGCAGGTGGGGGGTCGATCTGGGCCGCCATCTACGACTCCCAAGAGCGAGGCAAAGCGGTGTGTGGGTGCTGAGCTGGAGGACTCCGCAGTGGGCATAGGTTCATCGGCTGGTTTCCCACACTGCCAGGAGATATGTCCCATCTCCCCACACCGGTAACACTGTCGAGTTTCCCCCTCCTGGTGTACTCTTCTTGGACCCGCCTGGTTTCTGGCTCCCCCTGGAGCCGGGATAAGTCCTGACGTGGCTGGGTTCGAGACCTTGGGGTCCTTTGGACGGGTTCTTCCCATTTGTGGTGGGGCCGCCCTCCTGGGGTCTTTTCGGGAAGCATTCAGCATCTCCGCTGTGGCCTGGTACTTTTCCACAGCTTCCACGGTCAGATCAGCCGTGGTCAAGGCCTGTTGACTGATGAACCGTTTTGCCTCATAAGGCAGGGCGCGTAGGTAACGATCCACCACAACGGCCTCCACCACCGCCGCTGCTGTATTCCTCTGCGGATCCAGCCATTTCCTTGCGATTCGGACAAGTTCATGCATCTGCGCCCGAGGAGGTTGGTCTGGTTGGAAGGTCCAGCTGTGAAAGCGCTGGGCCATACCAAACTTTGTGAGTCCATATCTGCTGAGGATCTCAGACTTCAGGGCATCATAGTCAGTAACCTGGTCAGGGCCCAGGTCCCGGACAGCATTCAGTGATTCCCCGGTTAGAAAGGGGGCTAACAGACCAACCCACTGTTGCTTGGGCCAGGCTTCCCTAGTGGCCGTGGCCTCAAATGCATGCAGGTATGCCTCAATGTCATCGGTAGCTCCCATCTTAGATATAAAGTCACTTGCCTTTATTGGGCGGGTATTTTGGACCACCCTCTGTCTCTGCAACTGCAATTCCTCTGCCTTCAGAAGGTTGGCTTTCTTTTGCTCCTCCAAGAGAGCCACGTTTGCTTGCATCTGGGCTTGCTGGCCAGCAACAAGGGCTTTCAATATGTCCTCCATTTCAGTCGGCGGGGAGCCTACGGCCAACTTGGAAAACTGGGTGATCAAACCTTCGGTATCCTCCTCTGACATGCACTATTAACGCTTGAGCGTGCCCGTATTCTCCACCATCTGTGACGTCACGAGAGGCTACACAGCTTTCAGCGGGATTGCTCAAGTAGTGCAAGGAGACAAGGTTCAAACAAAACAAGGATTTTATTATAGGTCTTGGGAAATTAACGAAAATATAACAAAATTCTGTTCTCTTGTGGCTCTTTAAGGGTTAACAGTTCAGGGATGTCTCTTCCACATCCAAAATCATAATTCTCACTCGCTCAGATAACTTTTCCCCAGCCTTACTGTAGTCCACGTTGCAGCTAGTGGCCAACCCAGCAAAAAGTCCTTCCAAATGTCTCTCACGTATTTCCACAGGTGCATATATCCAAAGGTGAGTATTTCCCAAAGGTAAGTATCTCCAAATCCTTATATTCCTCATGGAAGTGGACGTGCAGCACTCTTGTCCTCCAGAGAGCCCAGGTTGGAGACTGTGTCTCTTCACCCCCCACACACTCCCTCAGTGTGTCTCTTCCCTTCCCAAACCTTCAGCTCATCAGCTCCTCATTTGTTTCAGCTGCGTGGGAAGATTGGCCATAGAGGGGGTGGAGTTCCCGACCATACCAGCAGATGGAGCCATAGCTGTCTGGGTTTGCAGCCACCTCAGGGGGATGTAACGTCCCTCCAGGACACAGCCTCTCGTGACATCACAATATATATATATATATATATATATATATATATATATATATATATATATATATATATATATATATATATATATATATATACTGCTCAAAAAAATAAAGGGAACACTTAAACAACACAATGTAACTCCAAGTCAATCACACTTCTGTGAAATCAAACTGTCCACTTAGGAAGCAACACTGATTGACAATCAATTTCACATGCTGTTGTGCAAATGGAATAGACAACAGGTGGAAATTATAGGCAATTAGCAAGACACCCCCAATAAAGGACTGGTTTTGCAGGTGGTTACCACAGACCACTTCTCAGTTCCTATGCTTCCTGGCTGATGTTTTGGTCACTTTTGAATGCTGGCGGTGCTTTCACTCTAGTGGTAGCATGAGACGGAGTCTACAACCCACACAAGCGGCTCAGGTAGTGCAGCTCATCCAGGATGGCACATCAATGCGAGCTGTGGCAAGAAGGTTTGCTGTGTCTGTCAGCGTAGTGTCCAGAGCATGGAGGCGCTACCAGGAGACAGGCCAGTACATCAGGAGACGTGGAGGAGGCCGTAGGAGGGCAACAACCCAGCAGCAGGACTGCTACCTCCGCCTTTGTGCAAGGAGGAGCAGGAGGAGCACTGCCAGAGCCCTGCAAAATGACCTCCAGCAGGCCACAAATGTGCATGTGTCTGCTCAAACGGTCAGAAACAGTCTCCATGAGGGTGGTATGAGGGCCCGACGTCCACAGGTGGGGGTTGTGCTTACAGCCCAACACCGTGCAGGACGTTTGGCATTTGCCAGAGAACACCAAAATTGGCAAATTTGCCACTGGCGCCCTGTGCTCTTCACAGATGAAAGCAGGTTCACACTGAGCACATGTGACAGATGTGACAGAGTCTGGAGACGCCGTTCTGCTGCCTGCAACATCCTCCAGCATGACCGGTTTGGCGGTGGGTCAGTCATGGTGTGGGGTGGCATTTCTTTGGGGGTCCGCACAGCCCTCCATGTGCTCGCCAGAGGTAGCCTGACTGCCATTAGGTCCCGAGATGAGATCCTCAGACCCCTTGTGAGACCATATGCTGGTGCGGTTGGCCCTGGGTTCCTCCTAATGCAAGACAATGCTTGACCTCATGTGGCTGGAGTGTATCAGCAGTTCCTGCAAGAGGAAGGCATTGATGCTATGGACTGGGCCGCCCGTTCCCCAGACCTGAATCCAATTGAGCACATCTGGGACATCATGTCTCGCTCCATCCACCAACGCCACGTTGCACCACAGACTGTCCAGGAGTTGGCGGATGCTTTAGTCCAGGTCTGGGAGGAGATCCCTCAGGAGACCATCCACCACCTCATCAGGAGCATGCCCAGGCGTTGTAGGGAGGTCATACAGGCACGTGGAGGCCACACACACTACTGAGCCTCATTTTGACTTGTTTTAAGGACATTACATCAAAGTTGGATCAGCCTGTAGTGTGGTTTTCCACTTTAATTTTGAGGGTGACTCCAAATCCAGACCTCCATGGGTTGATACATTTGATTTCCATTGATAATTTTTGTGTGATTTTGTTGTCAGCACATTCAACTATGTAAAGAAAAAAGTATTTAATAAGATTATTTCATTCATTCAGATCTAGGATGTGTTATTTTAGGGTTCTATTAATTTTTTTTGAGCAATATATATATATATATATATATATATATATTTATTTTTTTATTTTTAGAGAATTTCTTTGCTCCGAAAACTTGGGGGGCCAAATAAAACCACCCGCGGGCCTCCAGTTGGAGAACCCTGCCTGCAGGTATAATGCTTTATAACTTGTTATAACCATGTATGAGCCTTTAAAACATCTTATAATACGCTTTTAACAAGGTGTCTCTACCTGCAAGCTTTAGATAAAGTGTGTCTCTATGCATGTATCAGGCTGTGCGTGTGTCGGTGTGTTACTCAAAATGTCAGTCCTCCTTGTCTTACGTGAGTTTTTGCAGGAAGACCACGTTGTTGTCACAGTCCCCGATGATCATGGTGACATAGTGGTGGTCAGGAGCAGTTCTCTTTGACAGCAGCTGTTCATGGTTCTTCACGTTCACAGTCACGACAATCTCTGCGGTGGCGACGTTGTATCTTGGAAGCTAAAACGTGATAAATAAAAATGAAATTAAAGGTTGTTGGGGAGATTTATTAATTGGTTAGAAATGGAAATATACGCAGCCGTGATATTAAATGATATATGTGTGGGAAAATATTCTGTTACATCCCGATACCAAATATTGCTACAATGATTAATCTTGATCACCTTTTTTCCGTTCTAACAAAAATTCTACCAAAGCAATGGTTTTTACCTGCTCCAAACGAACTTCATACTTAGGCAGATTGATGATAGCCTCTCTGATTTGGTTTCCAAATGGAGGATGTCTGTTGACGATCTAGACAACAAATATTTGATTTTATTGTATGTGAAAGCACATTGTGATGACTGTTGACGTAGAAAGGGGCTTTATGAATAACATTTGAAAGACTGATTTGATTGAAAGCCATGGAACTGCATGTTTGTTTCAGCGGGTATGTCAATAAACCATGGAGATTTTTGAAACAACGTGGTGTTTAAATGAATGACTTTGTTTGTTATAGTCATCTACAGATGCTGTATGCTCACCAGCTCCAGCTCCCTGGCGTTGGTCTGCTCTATCTTATTGAAGGTGGTGAGCCCAGCGTTCACCATGGCTGCTGACAGAGTCAACCCTGGAACAGATTATCTGTGCCGTTACAGACATATATATTATATATTATGAATAGAGTCTCATTTATCATTTTAAATCAGCCTCATTATTACATTAAAATCGGCTCTAGAATCGGCTTCCTATTTCGCAACAAAGCCTCCTTCACTCATGCTGCCAAACATGCCCTCGTAAAACTGACTATCCTACCGATCCTTGACTTCGGCGATGTCATTTACAAAATAGCCTCCAACACTCTACTCAGCAAATTGGATATAGTCTATCACAGTGCCATCCGTTTTGTCACCAAAGCCCCATATACTACCCACCGTTGTGACCTGTACGCTCTTGTTGGCTGGCCCTCACTACATATATTCGTTGTCAAACCCACTGGCTCCAGGTCATCTATAAATCACTGCTAGGCAAATCCCCGTCTTATCTTAGCTCACTGGTCACCATAGCAACACCCACCCGTAGTCTGCGCTCCAGCAGGTATATCTCACTGGTCATCCCCAAAGCCAACACCTCCTTTGGCCGCCATTCCTTCCAGTTCTCTGCTGCCAATGACTGGAACGAACTGCTCATCTTTTGCACATCTATCATTCCAGTGTTAATTACGAAATTGTAACTATTTTTGCACTATGGCCTATTTATTTATTGCCTTACCTCCATAACTTACTACATTCGCACACACTGTATATATATTTTCTGTTGTATTTTTGACTATATGTTTTGTTTACCCCATATGTAACTCTGTGTTGTTGTTTTTATCGCACTGCTTTGCTTTATCTTGGCCAGGTCGCAGTTGTAAATGAGAACTTGTTCTCAACTGGTTTACCTGGTTAAATAAAGGTGAAAACAAAAAAATGAAATAAAGAAATGTCATTTAGAAGACGCTCTTATCCAGAGCGACTTATGGTAGTGAGTGCATACATTTTCGTACTGGTCCCCCACGGGAATCAAACCCACGACCCTAGCATTGCAAGCACCGTGCTTTACCAACTGAGCCACACGGGACCATTATAGAGTCATTATATTTCTATGGTTACAGCTACTGTACTACTTTAATTTGTCTAGGAATAAATCAGTTGGTCAATGGATTTCTTAAAAAGGGTCTCTGAACATAGTAACAGCAGGACAACCATTAACTACTAACTTTCTACATGCGTTGACAGTATGTTTTGCGTACACATTCTGTATTCATTGACCGTTTTCTACCTATTTTCTCCAGCTGCTTTGAGACGTAAGGAGAGTTCTCCCACAGCTTTGCCCTGAAGCACTTGGCCAGTATCAGGGAGTTGAGCAGAGCAGAGAAGCCTGTCTTGGAGCGCTGGTTTAGAAACTCTGCCAAACCTGGTTTGGAATCAAAACACATCTTGGATCAAAGAGTGTTTTTTTCAAAGGAAGCTTGCTTATCAGACAAGGCTCACTGCGAACCATCTTCTACTATCAAAATGTGAAGTGATTGATGACTTACATCTGCTGATTCGGACTCCATTCCGGAAGATTCTACCGGTGTCTTGTGTGAGTCCAAACTCTTGGACTGGAATGGAGCCAAACTGGGCCTGAATCAAGCTGAGGTGGAAGACGAGTATAGAGGAAAAGTGCCGAAGTTCAAGGAAAGACATTTGAGATTCACCCAAAGAGAATACATGGTGGCATCAATGTCATCCTCCATCTTCTCATGCTGGTACACTGTACGGGCCTCTGCTTGACTTACCAGTTCACCTTCATCTCATTGTTTTTGATCTTTCCCTCCATGGGATACCTGGAGAAAAAAAGCCCAGATATGACCATTTACAGTTTTTTGCATGTCACTTCACCTCTTCTTACAATGTATCAATGGATTGTACTTTAACCTGATGGTAATCCTGTTCTTGTCCTTGTTCAATGTGTTCAGGGTTCTCTTCTCGTTCACTCTCAGCTGCACGTCAGTGAACTCTCTGCCCTTCGCCATCAATTCTATCTGTGTGAAGAAGAGACAGCTTCCATTTCAGTGGGATTCTCAATACAAAATCTACTCAACTCATCTATTTTAATTTCCTATGTAACAAACAACACAAACGCCACAAACAACACAATGCAGAAACTCAATAAAAAACTGTGTACGTGCATATGAGAGATGCTACAGTGTTACTGTACACCTACCAGCTCAGGTAAGGTCTCAGTGCCAGCCACCTTGCTGAACTGCTTCATTGTGTCAAATGCCACACAGTACCTGGCCATCAACCTGCCTGCCTCTGTAGGGGATGTCCACAATTACACATGTCAAGAAGAGAACAGACTTGAGTTGAATGGCTTTGGGATGCTGGAAAGCAAATGTAGGAGATATCCATCTGTATTGAATAACACCAAACATGTACGGGGGTTTGTTAGTTAGTTGTTGTACACTTCTGATGATTACTAATGAAACAAACAGTAAAAGGCCATAGTAGCCACGCAAAACCCAAAATGGGTTGCCTCTCTCAACCTGTAGCTTTGATGTTGACGTCCTCATCCATGGAGACCAGACCAATGGAGGCCAGGGAGTTCAGGTTCTTCAGACAGAGCTCTGGAGCAGAGAGTATGGAGAGACATAATACAGTTAGTTACTACACAAACGCTATCATGATAGAGATATTCTGTGTTTTCAGATATGAAGTCCATATTAACAAAGAAAACACAGGAATGCCACACCTTGCAATTTGGCTTCGATCCCACATTGGTCCAAGTCAGTGGAAAAACCTGCAATAAAAAGTATGGACAGTTGTTTACTCATGTATGATGTGCCAATGTATGTCTATAACATTTATGTCTCTATGTCGTTTGAGAAACTGTTGTAAGGATGTTGTGAGATATTCTAAGTACAGTGCCTTGCAAAAGTATTCATCCCCCTTGGCGTTTTTCCTATTTTGTTGCATTCCAACCTGTAATTTAAATGGATTTTTATTTGGATTTAATGTAATGGATATACACAAAATAGTCCAAATTGGTGAAGTGAAATGAAAAAAATAACTTGTTTCAAATAATTCTAAAAAATAAATAACGGAAAAGTGGTGCGTGCATATGTATTCACCCCCTTTGCTATGAAGCCCCTAAATAAGATCTGGTGCAACCAATTACCTTCAGAAGTCACATAATTAGTTAAATAATGTCCACCTGTGTGAAATCTAAGTGTCACATGATCTGTCACATGATCTCAGTATATATACACCTGTTCTGAAAGGCCCCAGAGTTTGCAACACCACTAAGCAAGGGGCACCACCAAGCAAGCGGCACCATGAAGACCAAGGAGCTCTCCAAACAGGTCAGGGACAAAGTTGTGGAGAAGTACAGATCAGGGTTGGGTTATAAAAAAATATCAGAAACTTTGAACACCCCACGGAGCACCATTAAATCCACTATTAAAAAATGGAAAGAATATGGCACCACAACAAACCTGCCAAGAGAGGGCCGCCCACCAAAACTCACAGACCAGGCAAGGAGGGCATTAATCAGAGAGGCAACAAAGAGACCAAAGATAACCCTGAAGGAGCTGCAAAGCTCCACAGCGGAGATTAGAGTATCTGTCTATAGGACCACTTTAAACCGTACACTCCACAGAACTGGGCTTTACGGAAGAGTTGCCAGAAAAAAGCCATTGCTTAAAGAAAAAAATAAGCAAACATGTTTGGTGTTTGCCAAAAGGCGACTCCCCAAACATATGGAAGAAGGTACTCTGGTCAGATGAGACTAAAATTGAGCTTTTTGGACATCAAAGAAAACGCTATGTCTGGCGCAAACCCAACACCTCTCATCACCCCGAGAACACCATCCCCACAGTGAAGCATGGTGCTGGCAGCATCATGCTATGGGGATGCTTTTCAGCAGCAGGGACTAGGAGACTGGTCAGAATTGAAGGAATGATGGATGGCGCTAAATACAGGGAAATTCTTGAGGGAAACCTGTTTCAGTCTTCCAGAGATTTCAGACTGGGACGGAGGTTCACCTTCCAGCAGGACAATGAGCCTAAGCATACTGCTAAAGCAACACTCAAGTGGTTTAAGGGGAAACATTTAAATGTCTTGGAATGGCCTAGTCAAAGCCCAGACCTCAATCCAATTGAGAATCTGTGGTATGACTTAAAGATTGCTGTACACAAGCGGAACCCATCCAACTTGAAGGAGTTGGAGCAGTTTTGCCTTGAAGAATGGGCAAAAATCCCAGTGGCTAGATGTGCCAAGCTTGTAGAGATACCCCAAGAGACTTGCAGCTGTAATTGCTGCAAAAGGTGGCTCTACAAAGTATTGACTTTGGGGGGGTGAATAGTTATGCACGCTCAAGTTCAGTTTTTTTGGTCTTATTTCTTGTTTGTTTCACCCCAAAAAATATTTTGCATCTTCAAAGTGGTAGGCATGTTGTGTAAATCAAATGATACAAACCCCCCCAAAATCCATTTTAATTCCAGGTTGTCAGGCAACTAAAATAGGAAAAATGCCAATGGGGGTGAATATTTTCGCAAGCCACTGTACATGCTATTAACTGTACTGTAATAAGCTAGCATCCATGCTAACAATCTAACTGTTAACACTGAAAAAGCTTAGCATCCATGCTAACAATCTAAATGGTTAATATTGAAATAGCCTATCATCCATGCTAACAATCTAACTGGTTAATATTGAAATAGCCTAGCATCCATGCTAACTATGTAGTTGACTAGTGCTGAAATAGCCAAACACCCATACTAACAATCTAAATGGTTAATACTGAAATAGCCTAGCATCCATGCTAACGATATAGCTGACTTGTGCTGAAATAGACTAGTATCCATGCTAACGATGAAGTTGACTTGCGCTGAAATAGACTAGCATCCATGCTAACAATGCTGGCTAATGCTAATAATGACTGGGTGATGTCCAGTCTGTGTGTACTTACCGTAGTGTTTGGGGTTCTTCAGGGCTCTGATGTAGAGGAAGGTGGAGCGGATCCAGTCCAGGGCCATGTTGACGTCTGAGATGGTGTGGAGGACGATCTCAGCGTTCAGGTGCTCCACAAGGTGGGTGTGCAAGCTGAGGAGGAGGACAAAAATACTTCAACCTCAATGTGAATCACATAAAGTGTATGAAATCAAACAGAGATTTAAATAAAGGTACCGGTCTATGTGGTCAAACAATCATCATCACAATGTACTGTATCATACAAATGAATGTAAAACCAAATCAAATCATATAAGCTACACTCTGAAACAAGTGTTGGGGAACTTTGACACTGTAGAAGTAACCCATCACCATACCTGCTCTCAATGATTTCTGCCCCATTCATGAACTGCATGTACTTGTCTTTGGTGTGAGTCTTGGTCATGATCACTGCGGTCGCTGACGTATCAAACTGGAGAGGAAAAAAAATAAAAGTCAAAGCCTTACATCAAATCAATGGACCGTCCACTTTCAGTGACACTGCTGCCATGGATACAGTGCCTTGCAAAAGTATTCAGACCCCTTGGATTTCTTCACATTTTATTGTGTTACAAAGTGGGATTAAAATCAATTTCATTGTAATTTTTGTCAACAATCTACACAAAATACTCTAATGTCAATGTGGAAGAAAACATTTATATACAGTACCAGTCAAAAGTTTGGACACACCTACTCATTCAAGGGTTTTTCTTTATTTTGTTACAATTTTCTACATTGTAGAATAATAGTGAAAACATCAAAACGATTAAATAATACATATGGAATCATGTAGTAACCAAAAAAGTGTTAAACAAATCAAAAAAATTTTATATTTGAGATTCTTCAAAGTAGCCACCCTTTGCCTTGATGACTGCTTTGCACACTCTTGGCAGTCTCTCAACCAGCTTCATGAGGTAGTCACCTGGAATGCATTTCAATTAACCGGTGTGCCTTGTTAAAAGTTTGAGCCAATCAGTTGTGTTGTGACAAGGTAGGGGTGGTATAGAGAAGATACCCCTATTTGGTAAAATACCAAGTCCATATTATGGCAAGAACAGCTCAAATAAGCAAAGAGAAACGACAGTCCATCATTACTTGAAGACATGAAGGTCAGTCAATCCGGAAAATTTAAAGAACTTTGAAAGTTTCTTCAAGTGCAGTTGCAAAAACCATCAAGCGCTATGATGAAACTGGCTCTCATGAGGACCGCCACAGGACAGGAAGACCTCTGCTGCAGAGGATAAGTTAATTAGAGTTACCAGCCTCAGAAATTGCAGCCCAAATAAATGCTTCACAGAGTTCAAGTAACAGACACATCTCAACATCAACTGTTCAGAGGAGACTGCGTGAATCAGGCCTTCATGGTCGAATTGCTGCAAAGAAACCACTACTAAATACACCAATAAGAAGAAGAGACTTGCTTGGGCCAAGAAACACGAGCAATGGACATTAGACCAGAGGGAATCTGTCCTTTGGTCTGATGAGTCCAACCACCGTGTCTTTGTGAGACGCAGAGTAGGTAAACGGATAATCGCCGTATGTGTGGTTCCCACCGTGAAGCATGGAGGAGGAGGTGTGATGGTGCTTTGCTGGTGACACTGTCTGTGATTTATTTAGAATTCAAGGCACACTTAACCAGCATTACCTCAGCATTCTGTAGCGATACGCCATCCCATCTGGTTTGCGCTTAGTGGGACTATCATTTGTTTTTTAACAGGACAATGACCCAACGCACCTCCAGGCTGTGTATGGGCTATTTTACCAAGAAGGAGAGTGATGGATCAGATGACCTGGCCTCCACAATCACCCGACCTCAACCTAATTGAGATGGTTTGGGATGAGTTGGACCGCAGAGTGAAGGAAAAGCAGCCAACAAGTGCTCAGCATATGTGGGAACTCCTTCAAGACTGTTGGAAAAGCATTCCAGGTGAAGCTGGTTGAGATAATGCCAAGAGTGTGCAAAGCTGTCATCAAGGCAAAGGGTGGCTACTTTGAAGAATCTCAAATATAAAATATATTTTGATTTGTTTAACACTTTATTGGTAACTACATGATTCCATATGTGTTATTTCATAGTTGTGATGTCTTCACTATTATTCTACAATGTAGAAAATAGTAAAAATAAAGAAAAACCCTTGAATGAGTAGGTGTGTCCATACTTTTGACTGGTACTGTATATATATTTTTATAAATAAAAAATTCATAACTAAAATATAGTCGCTGCTTAAGTGTTCAGCCCCTTTGGTTAGGCAAGCCTAAATTAGTTCAGGAGTAACATTTGGCTCAACAAATCACATAATAAGTTACATGGACTCACTCTGTGTGAAATAATAGGGGTTGACATGATTTTTTAATGACCACCCCTTCCTCTGTTCCCCATACATACATCTGTAAGGTCCCTCAGTCAAGTATTGAATTTCAAGCACAGATTAAATATACAAAGACCAGGGAGCTTTTCGAAAGCCTTATAAAGAAGGGCAGTGATTGGTAGATGGGTAACAATAACAAATCAGACATTGAATATCTGTTTAAGCATGGTCAAGTTAATAATTATGCTGTGGATTATATATTAAACCACCAAGACACATCAAAGATACAGTCGTCTTTCTGAACTGAGCTGCAGGACAGGAATGAAACTGCTCAGGGATGTTACAATGAGGCCATTAGTGATTTTAAAACATCTAGTGAGTTCAAATGATGATGGATCAACAACATTGTAGTGACTCCACAATAATGACCTAAATGACAGAGTGAAAAGAAGAATACAAATATACAGAATATTCCAAAACCTGCATCTTGTATGCAACAAGTCACTAAAGTAATCCTGCAAAAAATCTGCAAAGCAATACACTTTTTGGTCTAAATGCAGAGCCTTATGTTTGGGGCAAATCCAACACAACACATCACTGAGTAACTGCCCCCTTATTTTCGAGCATGGTAGTGGCTGCATCATGGTATGGGTATACTTGACATCGGCAAATACTGGGGAGTTTTTCAGAATAAAAATAAACAGGATGGAGCTAAGCACAGGCAAAATCCTCTAGGAAAACCTGCTTCAGTCTGCTTTACACCAGAAACTGGGAGAGGAATTCACCTTTCAGCAGGACAATAACTTACAACATAAGGCCAAATCTACACTGGAGTTGCTTACCAAGAAGACAGTGAATGTTCCTGAGTGGCCAAGTTAGTTTTGACAGAGCTTGAAGGATTTTGAAAAGAATAATGGGCAAATATTGCACAATCCAGGTGTGCAAAGCTCTTATAGACTTACCCAATAAGACTCACAGCTGTAATCGATGCCAAAGGTGTTTCTAACGTGTATTGACTCAGGAAGCTGAATACTTATGCAACGGCTATATTGTAGTTATACATTTTTTATTAATCTTTCAAAAATGTTCAAATGTTTATTCCACTTTGACATTAGTGTATTTTGTGTAGATTGTTGACAGAAAATGACAATTAAATCGATTTTAATCCCACTTTGTAACACAAAATGTGAAGAAAGGGGTCTGAATACTTTTGCAAAAACTATGGCTCATTTTCTTATCCAATGCATTCAGATATGAAAATACAGAATGGGCACTGGCTACAAATCAGGCAAAACTAGTAGAAATGATGTCATAATGAATAGAACACTGGTTGTAATTATCTCATTTCAACTAGTTTTGCCCGCTGGATAGGAGCTGGTTTTGGACTAGGATTTGTACCCTGTGGTGCTAAGCATGCTGGGACTAGAGGGCATGTCTGTAATCCGTACCTGTGGCCGGCCTGCTCGGCCAATCATCTGCAGCATGTCGGCGTCGCTGTACTCCTTGCAGGCGCCCCCGATGTAGTGCATGGTGGACTTGATCACCACCAGGTGGGCTGGCAGGTTCACCCCCATCGCCAGAGTACTGGTTGTAACTAAGAAAACCACATACAGTGCCTTCAGAAAGTATTCATACCCCTTGACAGCCTCAATTCAAAATGAATTAAATTGATATTTTTCCCACTCACCCATCTATACACAATACCCCATAATGACAAGTGAAAACATTATTTATTGATTTTTTTGGCAAATGTATTTAAAATGAAATACATAAATATCTAATTTACATAAGTATTCACACCCCCGAGTCAATACTTTGTAGAAGCACCTTTGCCGGCGATTACAGCTTTGAGTTGTCTTGGGTATGTCTGTGTCAGCTTTGCACATTCTTCCAGATTTTCTCAAGCTCTGTTAAATTAGATGGGGATTGGCAGTGAACAGCAATCTTCAAGTCTTTGCACAGATTTTCAATGGGATTCAAGTCTGGGCATTGGCTGGGCCACTCAAGGACTTTCACATTCTTGTTCTGAAGCCATTCCAGGGTTGCTTTGGCTTGGGGTCATTGTCCTGTTGGAACGTAAATCTTCGCCCCAGTCCAAGGTCGTTTGCATTCTGAAGCAGGTTCTCATCAAGGAGTTCCCTGTATTTGGCTCCATTCATTGTTCCCTCGATCCTTACCAGTCTCCCAGTCCCTGCTGCTGAAAAGCATCCCCATAGCATGATGCTGCCACCACCATGCTTCACTGTGTGGATGGTGTTCTCGGGGTGATGAGAGGTGTTGGGTTTGCGTCAGACATAGCGTTTTCCTTGATGGCCAAAAAGCTAAATTTTAGTCTCATCTGACCAGACTACCTTCTTCCATATGTTTGGGGAGTCTCCCACATGCCTTTTGGTGAACACCAAACGTGTTTGCTTATTTTTTTCTTTAAGCAATGGCTTTTTTCTGGCCAATCTTCCATAAAGCCCAGCTCTGTGGAGTGTACGGCTTAAAGTGGTCCTATAGACAGATAATCCAATCTCCGCTGTGGAGCTTTGCAGCTCCTTCAGGGTTATCTTTGGTCTCTTTGTTGCCTCTCTGATTAATGCCCTCCTTGCCTGGTCCGTGAGTTTTGGTGGGCGGCCCTCTCTTGGCAGGTTTGTTGTGGTGCCATATTCTTTACATTTTTTAATAATGGATTTAATGGTGCTCCGTGGGATGTTCAAAGTTTTTGATATTTTTTTATAACCCAACCCTGATCTGTACTTCTCCACAACTTTGTCTCTGACCTGTTTGGAGAGCTCCTTGGTCTTCATGGTGCCGTGTAGCTCAGTTGGTAGAGCATGGCGAATGCAACGCCAGGGTTGTGGGTTCGATTCCCACGGGGGGCCAGTATGAAAATGTATGCACTCACTAACTAAGTCGCTCTGGATAAGAGCGTCTGCTAAATGACTAAAATGTGGTGCCCCTTGCTTAGTGGTGTTGCAGACTCTGGGGCCTTTCAGAACAGGTGTATATTTACTGAGATCATGTGACACTTAGATTGCACACAGGTGGACTTTATTTAACTAATTATGTAACTTCTGAAGGTAATTGGTTGCACCAGATCTTATATAGGGGCTTCATAGCAAAGTGAATACATATGCACGCCCCACTTTTCCGGGTATTTATTTTTTAGAATTTTTTGAAACAAGTTATTTTTTTCATTTCACTTCACCAATTTGGACTATTTTGTGTATGTCCATTACATGAAATCCAAATAAAAATCTATTTAAATTACAGGTTGTAATGCAACAAAATAGGAAAAACGCCAAGGGGGATGAATACTTTTGCAAGGCACTGTATACCCTTCCACAGATATATGCCTCATCACAATTATATAGCTGAGATCTATGGACAGTTCCTTGGACTTCATGGTATAGTTTCTTCTCTGACATGCACTATCACCTATGGGTCCCGTGTGGCTCAGTTGGTAGAGCATGGTGCTTGCAACGCCAGGGTTGTGGGTTCGATTCCCATGGTGGACCAGTACAGGAAAAATATGAAAATGTATGCACTCACTAACTGTAAGTTGCTGTGGATAAGACCGTCTGCTAAATGACTAAAATGTAAAAATATAGACAGGTGTGTGTTTCTTTCTAAACCATATCCAAACAATTGAATTGGCCACAGGTGGACTCCAATCAAGTTGTAGTGACATCTCCTGAGTTAATTTGGAGTATCATAGCAAAAGGGTGCCTTTTAGTGATGCGCGGGTTGACTCATAACCTGCAGTCCCTGAGGTGTGGATGGGTTTAGGGTCATTCAATATTGCTGAAGGGCGGGTGGGTGCCAGGCAGGTTCAATAAAAATAAACAATACCTTGAAAAATCTATAATTCTTGTGCAATTTATATAGGCTACACCGAGGTTTGTCTTTCATTATTTTAGGCTATCTGGTATTAGTGCATAAGCCTAAACCTTAGAGCTTAACTGTACACGCGCCAAATAATGCTTTTGGGAACGGGCAGAAAAAGTTAACATCAATCCACAGAGGCAAAAACGACATTGTCGAAGTTGAATTCAATAAGACAAAAGCTGCGAAAGGAGAGTTGAAAATAAAGAGAAGGGAGGGCCAGAAAAGTAATGTTTGGAAAAGATTTGGTGAAGTGGTAAAAGAGGATTATAGCAGTGCCGGCTATGTTATGTGCAGTGGTGTAAAGTACTTAAGTAAAAATACTTCAAAGTACTACTTAAGTAGTTTTTTGGGGTATCTGTACTTTACTATTCATTTTTTTGACAACTTTTACTTTTACTTCACTACATTCCTACAGAAAATAATGTACTTTTTACTTTTTCCCTGACACCCAAAAGTACTCGTTACATTTTGAATGCTTAGCAGGACAGGAAAATGGTCCAATTCACTAACTTATCAAGAGAACACGTGGTTATCCCTACTGCCTCTGATCTGGCGGACTCACTAAACACAAATGCATAATTTGTAAATGATGTCTGACTGTTGGAGTGGGCCAGGCCTAATCGCCCAACATCAGTGCCCGACCTCACTAATGCTTGTGGTTGAATGGAAGCAAGTCCCCACAGCAATGTTCCAACATCTAGTGGAAAGCCTTCCCAGAAGAGTAGAGGCTTTTATAGCAGCAAAGGGGGGACCAACTCCATATTAATGCCCATGATTTTGGAATTAGTTGTTCGACGAGCAGGTGTCAACATACCTTTGGTGATGTAGGGGTCGGGCGGTTGTGGATGGGTCATTAGCAATTGCAGGCGGTGCAGGTGTACAAACAGCTGACCCGCGCACCACTAGTGTGAATACTTATGCAAATGAGATATTTATATATTTCACTTTCAATACATTTGCAAACATTTCTAAAAACTTGTTTTCACTTTGTCATTATGGGGAATTGTGTGTAGATGGGTGAGAGAAAAAAAAAAACGATTTCATCCATTTTGAATTCAGGCTGTAACAACAAAATGTGGAATAAGTCAAGGGGTATGAATACTTTCTGAAGGCACTGTACATTTCCCCAAAGTTCAACATTGATAATTCAACACTGTATAAAGACATTTAGTGTTTCTTTTTTTTTTATGGTGAATTGACTACAGCCAAGTTCCACAGCCAAGGGTAAAATAATACAATATACAGTATAGTAAGATTTATTTGATCTTGCACACATTCACAGCTAAAAGCTAAAGGTTTATTTGACCTTGTACACATTCACAGCTAAAATCTGAATTGCAGTATACAGACACAAAAACAATGAGTAGATTTATATAGCGGGAATCGATAAAGGGTGGATTGAAGCAGTTAACATTAATCTTTTTATTTTAATTTTCTAAAAATAGTCAAAAGGTAACCTAAGATAGTCACGCAATTTTGCATCTATCTAGGATGTTTGGTGCAGTATTGCTCAAGTGAAAAAATTAGCATGAGGACGAGTCGTCTCTTGTTGAATGACAACAGACATTTAATTGTTGACCAATTGCTGACGAGGGGGCGTAGACTTCAGCTACCGACCTCGGCTTGCCTTGAGAAACATTTTTGTGTGCCTGAACAGCTGAAAAAAACCTTGCCGAAGTCCAAAACGAACAAATCGTCACAAAATTTCGTCATAATACAGTACCAGTCAAAAGTTTGGACACATCTACTCATTCAAGGGTTTTTCTTTATTTCTACTATTTTCTACATTGTAGAATAATACTGAAGACATCAAAACGATGAAATAACACATATGGAATCATGTAGTAACCAAAAAAGTGTTAAACAAATCAAAATATATGTTATATTTGAGATTCTTCAAAGTAGCCACCCTTTGCCTTGATGACAGCTTTGCACACTCTTGGCATTCTCTCAATCAGCTTCATGAGGAATGCTTTACCAACAGTCTTGAAGGAGCTCCCACATATGCTGAGCACTTGTTGGCTGCTTTTCCTTCACTCTGCGGTCCAACTCATCCCAAACCATCTCAATTGGGTTGAGGTCGGGTGATTGTGGAGGCCAGGTCATCTGATGCAGCACTCCATCACTCTCCTTCTTGGTCAAATAGCCCTTACACAGCCTGGAGGTGCGTTGGGTCATTGTACTGTTGAAAAACAAATGATAGTCCCACTAAGCGCAAACCGGATGGGATGGCGTATCGCTGCAGAATGCTGTGGTAGCCATGCTGGTTAAGTGTGCCTTGAATTCTAAATAAATCACAGACAGTGTCACCAGCAAAGCACCTCCACACCACCTCCTCCATGCTTCACGATGGGAACCACACATGCAGCGATCATCCGTTCACCTAGTCTGCGTCTCACAAAGACACAGCGGTTGGAACCAAAAATCTCAAATTTGGACTCCTCAGACCAAAGGACAGATTTCCACCGGTCTAATGTCCATTGCTCGTGTTTCTTGGCCCAAGCAAGTCTCTTCTTCTTATTGGTGTCCTTTAGTAGTGGTTTCTTTGCAGCAATTCGACCATGAAGGCCTGATTCACGCAGTCTCCTCTGAACAGTTGATGTTGAGATGTGTCTGTTACTTGAACTCTGTGAAGAGTTTATTTGGGCTGCAATCTGAGGCTGGTAACTCTAATGAACTTATCCTCTACAGCAGTGGTAACTCTGGGTCTTCCTTTTCTGTGGCGGTCCTCATGAGAGCCAGTTTCATCATAGCACTTGATGGTTTTTGTGACTGCACTTGAAGAAACATTCAAAGTTCTTGACATTTTCTGGATTGACTGACCTTCATGTCTTCAAGTAATGATGGACTGTCGTTTCTCTTTGCTTATTTGAGCAGTTCTTACCATAATATGGACTTGGTATTTTACCAAATAGGGCTATCTTCTGTATACCACCCGTACCTTGTCACAACACAACTGATTGGCTCAAATGCAGGAAAGAAATTCCACAAATTAACTTTTAACAAGACACACCTGTTAATTGAAATGCATTCCAGGTGACTACCTCATGAAGCTGGTTGAGAGAATGCCAAGAGTGTGGAAAGCTGTCATCAAGGCAAAGGGTGGCTACTTTGAAGAATCTCAAATATAAAATATATTTTGATTTGTTTTACACTTTTTTGGTTACTACATGATTCCATATGTGTTGTTTCATAGTTTTTATGTCTTCACTATTATTCTACAATGTAGAAAATAGTACAAAGAAAGAAAAACCCTGAATTGAGTAGGTTTGTCCAAACTTTTGACTGGTACTGTATATGCACGAACTGTTTCGGCTAGGAAGCATGCGGACGCCTTTAGGGCTCAGACACCCCAATAGCATTTGCTGGCCGAGAGTACTTAGCACCTCTGAACTTAATTTACAAACCGATTTTACATGTAGAATCGTCAGTCAGACGTCTACAGCGCGTGGTCCCTAAAACACATTGCGCTGAACGATGGACAGACGAACGCTAGATCCACATTTGTTGCGATGTGTGAGAGCCTTTAGACAGTACAGGCAGGTCTCCCATGGTGAAGGCCATAATGCTTACACAGTACAGGCAGGTCTCCCATGGTGAAGGCCTCCTCGATCACCTTCCTGTCTGACACGTCAACCCCGGCGTGGTGGAAACCAACCCCAAACGTCACCAGGTCTGGAATAGAGAAATCACTGGGCTAGTGATTCCACATTCTAATGCAATAATAGTTATATTTAAATCAATGAGAAATGTTTGCCTACATGATACAGAAGAGAAGGAATATAAATTATTCTAAATTATCCACCGACCTCTGAGTTTTGAGTCCAGAAGAGAGTTTGCATACTTCATCAACCTGCAAACAGAGGATTCCAACGATTCAATCAGATCTAACTAAACAGGAAGACATTTGTATTGAGTACCTGTACATCTGTAGAGAATGAAAAGGGAAGTAGCTCAAACCTTTGTTTGTGCTCAAGCCTCATGATGAACCTGGCATCCTTGGCCAGAACAGTGGCTGACTGCTGGACTCCTTTCCTTGTTGAGCAAAACTGTTTTGAAAGAAATCCCATGTGTGAGCTATTAACAATGGCAATACTTACTGAAACGTACAAATATGGTGCTGGTCATGTCTACATTTCAGAGACACAAAGAGAGTTCCTCACAACAAGGGTTGGTTTCTGGTCCGAGTAGGTCTGGATGATGTTGGCCATCTTGTAGTTGAGTGACAGGTCGAACTTGAACTCAGTCTGGTTGCTGCTGCAGGGGAAACCCAGCACTACTTTCCTCAGTTTCACAGGTCTGTGACTCTCATCCATCTCCAGACAAGTAGCAGGGCCTCTGTTGTCACACAGCCAGTCTGCTATCTGCCATGTCAAACCATTGAACACAGTGAGGAGAGGGAATTTCTTCAAATAAATGCTCTGTTTAATGATAATCGGTAAATATCAATACTTCCAAGCAGCCTCCTCCTCTCCTTCCCTATTTCCTATTCCCCTACTCTTTCTGAAGGAGATAAGAACAACATAACAAGATATGGAGATCAGTGGAGGCTGAGGAGAGGACGGCTCATAATAATGGCTGGAATGGAATGGTGTCAAACATGTGGTTGATCAATCAATCAAATTTTATTTGCCACATGTGCCGAATACAACAGGTGTAGACATTACAGTGAAATGCTTACTTACAAGCCCTTAACCAACAATGCAGTTTTAAGAATAAAAAAAAAAAAGTGTTAAAGTAAAAAATAGATAAGTAAAAAATAAAAATAGCAAATAATTAAAGAACAGCTGTAAAAAAAAAACATTCCATTGACTCCATTCCAGCCGTTGCTATAAGCCGTCCTCCCCTCAGCAGCCTCCACTGATGGAGATGCATGTATCAGAAAGGGAAAGAAGGACTATAGTGAAGGAAGCCTCTTTAGAGTATTAGAATATGGCCAAAGTGTGCTATCACCCCTCTTGGCCCCTCAGCCACTTACATCCTTGATATTTGGAATGGTGGCGGAGACGGCCACAAATCTCATGGAGAGGTCCTCCCGGGGGTTCTCTGCTGCACGGTAGGCATGGACTGCCTTCATCCTGCTCACCACCACCTCTAGTGTCGCTCCACGCGTAGTGTCCTTCACCACGTGCACCTAGAAAGAGCCAAGATGGAGTATATTTAGTTGTCAATAAAACACATAACATAATACTAGACAGATATGCACTACTAAGTTCAATGACAAATCAAGAAACAATCGATTACAATCTGTGCAAGAAAGTTTCAGTCTGTCCAAGCTGTTTCAGAGTGTTATTTGGCCAAGTCTATGGTTGCAGTGATACCTGAGGGAATTTTTAACAGAACATTAAGTACTTAGGCATATCCACTGACCTCGTCAATAAGGAAAAGCCGGACCAACTGCAGCAGGCAGTTATCCCTCCACTTCCTGGTCATGCTGTCCCATTTTTCCTGGGAGGAACAAAGAAATGTGTCTGAGCTTTATCGAGAACGGGTTAATGAAGTGTTAAATTACGTTTTTTTTTAATGAATCTTCTAATGAATTATCTTGATACAACACAATGTATCCATCCATCCATGAGCCCTCAAAACAAAAATGTATCTATTCTTGTATACCCAAGCCCTGTTTGCATGAGAAACATGGGAATCCTGACTGCTTGTTCTTCAATGGATGGTTGCTATGGTCACAGGATCAGCCACCTCATTCCGCTACATATTACACACAAACAAAATGACTGCTAGTGACGTGCTTTAATGCGACATGTACACTGGGATACATTTTTCACGTACAGGTGTGGTCATGATGATATGGGCGTCCTGAATCTCAAAGAAGTCGTCGATCTCTGTGTCTCCGGTCAGCTCCTTGCAGCTCAGGCCCAGAGGCTCAAATTTCTTCTTCCAGTCCTCAAAGCGCTGGCTGCATAGAGCTTTGATGGGGGCCACTGAAGAGAACAACATTAATGAAAATTAATGCACAGTTTTCATTTAATAAAAAATACAACATATACATTTTGAACACTATGTTAGCTAGCTTAACCCATACTGTAGCTTTAACTGGCTCTTGATGTTTTAGATTGGCTGTTGATGTCTTAGTACATTTTACCTATTGCTTTTTAAAGGGATACTAAGAAACTAGTGGTTTTGATGTGACATTACTTACTATACACAGCTTTGACGTTTCTCCAGGGCTCTGTGGTTTCCATCAGTAGGCGGATGATGGCCAACTCAAAGAGCACTGTCTTACCAGAGCCAGTAGGAGCACAAGCCACAACGTTCTTTCCCGTGTAAAGAACCTGCAAAAAAGCATTTTGTTCCAAGAAATCGGCCACGGATTTTGTTTTGATGATAAGGTTGAAGATTTAATAAAGTCTAGATGCCTACACTTACATCATCCAGGGCTTTGGACTGGACGTAGTTGAAGTAAGGGAACTCTTTGAAGACAGATCTGAATTTTGCATCTGTGATACTTTGATTAAGGATACAAACATTTTCTAACTAAAAATGTATTTGTTAACTTCGTTAAATTAAAGTTGAATGTATTTCAGCAGTAATTACTTGTGATAAGGGTGAGAAAGGATACGGATTTCAGAGACTGGTCGGAGTATCCCAGGCCCAGAAGTACCTGATATGAAGAAAAAAAAATCTGTATAAATGTGTTTATATTTCAATATCCAAACCAATTCCAGTCAAAATGGGAGATATTGGCCACCCCCTAGTGGTAATTGTCTGCATTACAGCCAAGAGGGCATTGGGTAGTGCTCACCTTGTTTCACCTCATCAAGCCCTAACGAACAGTGACAGCTGCTGCCATGACCATTAAATCTGAGTACATTCTTCAGCTACAACACCTCATCATAGCAATATGTATATGATTTATATATGTATATGAGAGATATATATATACAGACAGACAGACATCATGTTGGGTTCTGTCTGTGCGGTACTACCTTGTATGTGAAGGGGCCGGGGTGTCATGGGGAGGATGTTAGCCCTCTTGGTGCCCTTGTCCTGTGTCTGCGGTGGGGGTCCCCGGGCTGCAGCCGGACCCAGACCGCTGAGGGAGCTGGGGCCTGCTGCTGACTGGCTCGCCAGCCGAGGCTCTGTCGCCATGGAAACCCGGTTGAAAGTTTGCTGTGCTCTGGGTCTTGCCTGGCTGCAGCGGCTGTTCAAGTCTGCGCCACTGTTCAGCACCTGACCAATGAGAGGTTTGAACAAACTGTAACGAGAAAGAGATTATTTAACTAACGGGCAGATAGATCATAAGTGCTTGCAGTAATATCCCACATATCATGATGTAACTAGTACAGCCATATCTTTGATAAAGAAGATCACATTTCAGAGGGGCTTTGCCAAATATACGATAAAGGGATTTTTTTTTACACTCATTACATTCCAAAACAATAGTATCTGTATAAGTCACATGATTGGAGAAAAAAGACAGCAACTGACATTTACTATGTATTCTGAATGCACAGTATACACACTCATTAGCTTTATTTGAATGGCTTACCCTCTCCGTACAGGTGGGCTTTGGCTGAAGTCCAGAGGGAAATGTCTCTGCTCCAGCGCATGACCAGACTCCTGTGGGGTTTCAGTTCGACCTCTGCTGACCATTGTGGAATCCTGGGAATTATTCATGAAGTCTTCCTGAGACCAGAGGGCACACCCGCCCTGGCCCTCTGGTTCTTTTTCTCCATCACTGGTAATCTGAAAATCTGTGTTCTTTGGTGTGAAACCATCATTGCCGACTGCTCTTTTCAAAGGGGGAATGAATTTCTTGGACTTCTGAGAGAAACCTACATTGGAGATGATAGAAGACATGATGATGTAATGATTGACAGGGAGGGACATGACTTCAAACTAAATCCTGACTCTTAGGGACGGTTTCTCAGACCCAGATTAAGCCTAGTCTTAAACAAAACAATCATTCTCACTGGAGAATTTTCATTGACAGTGCATTTTAGTCCAGGACTATGCTTAATCTGGCTCCGGGAATCTGGCCCAGGCCCTTACAGTATTGACTGAATTGACTAAAATGATTGAATCACATCAAATGTAACTTACTGAATGATGAAAGACCCTCTGCCTCTTTCTGGATGTCCTGAGTGGCTGGAATCTGGGATAAGGATGGAGGGGGTTCCAACTGCCAAGAACTCTGCTCTTGACAAAGTGGCTTTCTGGAGACAGGACCAAGGCAGGAAAAGGGTTGAGCAAGCATTCTCCATAGCAAGAGCCCAGTTCCTAGCTAAATATACATTTAGGAGGGCATGACTGTGGGATGCAGGTTGTTTCTGACAACTCACACTTTGTGGACAACTGGCCTCTCAAAGAACAGGTTATCCAGGTACAAAGTGCACTCTTCTGAGTCCAACATCTCTCCAGTTCATGTAGGCTTAGGCTATGTAACAGTCATCTGTAGAATTACAAAGTTAGACATAATCATGGTATATGCAACAGACACCTGACAGCCATTTCAGGGAGACAGACATGATGTTGCCACAACTGGAGTCTTTATTGGTTCTGCCTAGGTTTGCAGCAACTGGGAGGGATTGAATCAGTAGCCTTCTTATGAAAAGTCATAATTTTGTCAGTACTGTAGCCTGAATAGACCTCATAAAATATCTTAATTGTCGTCATACTATAAACCACATATAGTTTTTGTGCTAAGGCCTCAGGTGTTGTTTTCAAAAAGGTGTTGAAGACACTAAAATAGATGAACGCAAGATGGCAGTCTTGTAAAGGACCTAAAAGTTAGCTTGCTAGCAAGCTAGCTAACAAGCTAACGGTAGATAACTAGCTAGGCAGGCTAGTTCGCTCGCTTTCATGTAAGCGACTTATTTGACAAAATAACAGTTTACTATGACCATACGGATGAGAGCATGTTAATTCGTATTTTATTTCAAACTGACTAGTGGCGTGGAAATAGATAATTCCGGTAGTTAGCTAAGTAAAGTATATTTTAGCCTACCTGTTTCGGTGTGGGCTAGCTAGCTAGCTAACTAGTCTCGAGCCTAGACGCCCAATGCTCGATCTTCGCTCCGGGAGTTAGGCCAGCTCAGATGATTGATGGGCAACTCAAAATATGCCTAACTAGTACTTTTTTTCGTTTGAACAAAATAAGTGTGATTATAATTCATATATCGTAAGAATCGATTTAGAATCAAGCTGCTCAATAATGTACGATCGCTAGCTAGCTAGCTAGCTAGACAGTTCGTATATGTATCTGACAACTAGGTAGCTAAACTAGGCTTGAGAGCTAACCAGCTGGTGATTGATTGTCAGCTTATTGATTGTTGTGCGCGCGCTGCGGCTGCCTCTCGACGCAAAGACGATTGACAGGTTTCAAAACAACATGCTGTCAGATATAGCCAACAAATTCGGTACATTAAGATTTTATATGGTATTTCAATATCCTATAAGATTATGAGTGAACAATCTATGGGGAAAAAACATCATGTTGAACAGGTAAAAGCACACTCAGACACAACTGACTGTAACATTAAAGCCACAGTCTGGGATTCGAAAAACAACAAAATAACGCCCCGCTACTTGTCTTGTCAAACAGGGGAGGGATAGGGGTGGAGAATTGTAACCACTTTCAAATTCATAGGCTACCAGGGCTGGATGGCTTCAAGGGCCATCCATCATGATCAAAATTGTCATGTTTTGAGGTATACAGCATTTGTTTACAATTACATTGTTTACAGACAATGGAGTAAAACAAGCTTTTATTTTGGGTTCTGGTGGTGTAAGACGGTTGAACTAAGCTCATAAGGTATTGTTATAAGCCTTTATATCATGTCCAGAAATGGACGTACCATTCGCAGACTGTATCTTTTATTACTTAAATGGCAAATATGACATTCTGCATGTACGCATTGTGAAGTTGCTACATCTAAAAATAAAACATTGAGAGGAAAGATTCGTCGTGATTGCTAGTAATCTTGTGCTATTATGTTGAGGAGTAACTAACTGTATGACCCCCCCCCAAGGTGTTCCCAAACCCCAAGGTGATTCAGACAGAGAGAGAGAGATAAAGACATATCTACATCCAATGGAAATTACCATCCAACATGTCAATTTATTCAATTTAAAACCGACTATCAGTATCAGTCACCCAATCTTCTACCGATAACTAGGTAGATGATCATCACCTCGGGATTTTTCATGCTGTCTATCTGGGACAAACCACTTTTTCTTGCAGGGGAAGTTTATCACGATGACACAAAGTCAATGAAAGATCACGGACGTATATTAAAATAATTTATTACACTGTGAATTATGTATTATATTCCTAGTCCTAAACTGGAAAAATGTTGAGCAATTCACATTTTAATTTGCATTAATGCAGTTGTTTTGTTCTTGTATTCCCTCTCAAAAAAATGGTTTAACTTACTTAGACCATCAAGGAAAATGGCGACTGTGGAATGGATGGAAGACGAAAGTGAGCAATAATTCAATGCAACGATTAAAGTACATATCGTTTGCATTTGCACCGTTCTTCGGTAACGTTTAAAATCTTATCTTACAATATTGTCAAATCTTGGTATTGTTCAAACATATCCGTTTTTTTGTGTGGGGTTTGGTGGGGGTTTTGGTATGGAACAGTATGGACTGTAGTAGGCTATTGCAAAGCATCCAACAACAGGATGATTTAACAAGAAGTAAAGCACCTTTGGAGCTTTATGGGGCTCGAGGAAGACCACAATTAGCTCGCTATGTTTGTGCTTTTGAAATCAAAGGTTGCGTTTTGTTTTGTTTTTGCATAGGTGGGCAGTGCTGCAACACATAGCTAGAAAGTTTGTAGCTACCATCGAATGCAGAACTGTCTACTGCGGTTTCCACTAGCTGGCACAGCCACAAACTCAAAATTGTCTATATCGTAAAAATTCAACAATTAGCTTTTGGTCATAATTTAATATTAGGATTAGGCATAAATGTAATTAAAATTTAGGCATAAGGTTAGCAGTGTGTGGTTAAGGTTAGGTTTAAAATCAGATTTTAAGAAGATACATTGTAAAAATAGGCGGGGTTTATGACTTTGTGGCTGTGCCAGCTAGTGACGACCGTCTGTCTACTGCTCATCAACAGTCATAACGTTACCCATCGGTCTTGAGTAAGGGTTGATCGACTAGCATTTTATTATATCGAGATCCTTGTTTTATGTATATGAAATGGCATCTAGCAGTGTAAAAAATTTATGCAACGTTTTTTTTTTTTACTAGGCTAAATAACAGCAGATTTCTTCCCCGTTTGTGAGTGTTTACAAATGACAAAGTGATCTTTAACTACACAAATTCAGCTCGAATTACATAAATACAATTGTGATCATATTTTGCAGCAGCTCTCAGAAGTAATGTTGGACTGTGCTTTTTCTGTTGTTGCTGTGAACCAATAGCAGGCACCACTGGTGGTGGTAGAGAGTTCTTAAAGGAGCGGTACCATATTTGGCAAGAGTAGCCAGCTCGGATGATTGATGGGCAAAGGCAACATCTTTCTGATGTTTTTTTCTTTCCTAGGGTTCAGGTACTGAAATGTCTGATCTGACCGGTATTGATGAAGAGGAGAAAGATGCAGATCCTATGATGGACCCCTTAGATCTACTTCAGGATCCAATGATAAATCAGATGCCCTTGTTTATGGAAATGTTGGACAGACCTCACACTTCTCCTCTGAGAGAAAATAGCAGTGTCCTTGATGTTCTCTCAAACACAAATGTGTTGTCTGTGAATGGACCATCACACCAAGCCTTCGAATCAGATGAATTCAACAGCTTGTCAACAGAAAAGGAGGAGGAAAAGAGTATTACTCAGTTGAAGACTGTGCAGGACATTGACACTGCAGGGATATGGGGTTTCGATGTGGAATCTTCAGAGAACTCAATGGATAATTATGAGGGTCCCCTAAGCTGGGACCCTCAGAGAGAATTCATGCAGTTTCTGTGGGACAACCATGATGATTCTCCTGTGGAGGAGCCACCAAAGGCAGATCCTCCCCCAAACAGGAGGAGGAAACGCAAAATGGACATGGTGGTCATGGTAGATCCCTCAGAGGAACTTTACTCTGATTTGAGCCTCAAGTCAACAAAAGACGTATTTGATGAGGAGGATCAAGAAGACCCTGTTCCCATCAACAAGGTCCGATCCTTAAGAAAAAGCTCAAAAAATCAGTCACCGACAGCGAAGAAAGCCCAGTATCCCAATGGAACTGTAGAGGCTATCAAGCAACTGATTTTCAGTGCGCCAGCAAGATATCCACGTGAGCAAAGCGTGGCTCACAAGCTTACGCCACTGAAAGGGAAACCACAGACAGACCCTTGTTCAGAGGAGGAGCCATTGTTTTTTCCTTGCACAAAGTGCAACATAAATTTCAAGGAGAAGAACCATTTGCACCGGCACATGAGGACTCACACAGATCCGCCCAGTCCTATCAACATGCCAAAGCCTTTTATATGCAGGGAGTGTGGACAGTCGTTCCGCTTTCGCAACTCCCTCCTTCGGCATATGACCATACACCAGGAGAGAAGAGAGAGACTCATTGAGGAGATCAAGGGCATGAATGAATTGAAGGATGAGGGCACAGATGCAAGGCTACAGTGCCCCCAGTGCGCTTTTGGAACAAATTGTCCAAATACTTTTATTCAACATGCTAAGACTCATGAGAAGGACAAGCGGTACTACGACTGTAAGAAGTGTAACTACATGGCTGTGACAGTGTTAGAACTTGAGAGACACGTGAACAAAGAGCACAGTCTCTGTAAAAACCAGGAAGAGCTTCCAGAGAAACCCAGAGTGTTTAAGTCAAAGGAAGATGATGAAACGCATCATTCTTACTCCTGTAACCGTTGTTCTTATGGCACCTCAAGTAAAAACGTATTTAAAAATCATCTTGAGATTCGTCATAATCAGACATACGAGGAATATGAAGCTTTGCAGTGTAGAGAAAGAAATGAGTATGCACAACCACCTTCTGAGATGCACTTTCCCATTAGAAAATCCCCAGTAGTAGATTCCTTTTCTTCAGAGCTGACATCAAAATTATCTGTAAAAAAACAGGCTTTCAGAAAAATAACAGATTCGCCTTGTGATTCAAATGACATTTCTGATCTTTTCAAAAAGGATAAGATTGTTCACAGAGCACAAAGGGGCTTCAAGTCTCAACCCACAGAGTCAAAACTTGACAAGTCAATAAATAATCTGTTGTCTCGACAAAGACGTGACAAGCAGAGCAATGAAAAAATTGATGTCACCACAGGTTTTTCTTTTGTCGAGGACAGAAACGGGGACAACAATGATCATGATTTTGGAAGAACATTGTCAGGAATTTCAGAAAATCCAAATTCTCCCTCTAATGGCCACAAATGTTTATTGGCATCTAAGTTGGAGAATAATATATTAAATTCTGTCTGTGATTCTGGTTTAAGCGAAGGTATTAGTGCAGACCTCAACAGCAAACATGTCTTTAAACTTGTCGTAGAAAAGCCCATTATGAAAAAGTCACCTTCCAAAAGAAAAATGTCCACCCCTTATCGCAATACTGTTGACCAGGACTCTTGCTTCATTTTACCAAAACATTTGCAAAGTCCAAAGATGCTAAATATGGTGGAGGATATGGAAGAGGAAGACTGTGATGATAAGGAGGATGTCTTCCAGTATAGTGACTATGCCACAGATGCCAACACTAAACTTCTTGATAAAAGTGAAATCAAGCAAGAGAAACCGTACATTGTTAATTCCTTTAGCAGAAGAATGTCTGTGAGGGGAGTCCTTGGAACCTCTGAAGACATGTTTGAGAAAGGTCAAGACGGGCAGTCGCAGCAGAAGCCAATTGTCAAGGAAGAGTGCATCGAAACACAGATTTTTGGAGAGACCCTTGCGCCCAACTCGGTGCCACTAAGTGAATCCTTTTTAGATTCGGAAGGTGGTGGGGAGCGGAAGACCTGTCCTTACTGTACTGCAGTGTTCGAGTCAGGTGTGGGATTATCCAATCACGTGAGAGGGCATCTTCATAGGGTTGGACTGAGTTACAATGCACGCCATGTGGTATCAAGAGAGCAAGTGGCTTCTAAAGACCGGAAGCCCCGCATCCGTCGAAAGATGGTAGCAATGCAACGACTGAAAAAAGGTACTAATTTCCTTTATCTTTCCATCTTATATTATATTTTGTTGCATGGATGGTTATGTTCTGATCCTTCAATATAATGTTCAACAGTGCTGGTCACCTTCATGTTGTTATACAGATGAGCCAGCGGTCAACCATTTGGCTTCACAGAAACCTCCTCTAAATAGAGACGCATAGGGTTTTTATTAGCTACATTTACATTTTAGTCATTTAGCAGACGCTCTTATCTAGCGCGACTTACAGTTAGTGCATTCATCTTAAGATAGCTAGGTTGGACAACCACATATCACAGTCATAGTAAGTAGATTTTTCCTCAAAGTAGATATCAGCAAAGTCAGAGCTAGTGGGGGGAGTCAAGTGTGAGTGTTAGTTCACGAAAGGCATTTTTTGGGGAGGGGGTGCTGTGGAATTATTCTCTTTTGAAGAGGTGGGGTTTCAGATGTTTTCAGAAGATGGGCAGGTACTCTGCTGTCCTAGCTTCAGGGGGAAGCTGGTTCCACCATTGGTGTGCCAGGACAGAGAAGAGCTTGGACTGGGCTGAGCGGGAGCTGCCCTCCCGCAGGGGTGGGAGGGCCAAAAGACCAGAGGTGGCAGAACAGTGGTCGGTTGGGGTGTAAATAAAGGAAACTAAATATTGTATTGTAAGAAAAAAATTACACACCTGGTTTGATTGGAGAAGTTTACATTATTCAACATAGGCAAATTCATCAATAATTTGGTAATAATTTGTAGGTTGTTAATGTCATTACAATGTATTCATGATGTGTTAATGTATCATGCTAATACGTGAAATACCACACCTTAAAGTTATACGTCCGTGATCTTTCATTACTGTAGTACTAGCTTTGCCATGACACATTTTGGCGTAGTCGGCGGGATTGGGTACACTGCTAAGTACTCGATAAATAATATTTTAAAATTTTGAATGGGATGGGAACTAATTTCTTTGGCATACAAAGAAGTTTTGACCAATTATTTCTGCTGTGTTGCTATTATTTCAGCACCCAGGTTGGGGTCCGAGGACTCTCCGGTCCGAGGGCACTCCTGTCCATTATGTGGGGACTCTTTTGATAATAAGACTGGGCTGTCCAACCATGTTCGGGGCCATCTGAAACGGCTCGGCAAAACCATCGCCACTAAGTCCAAGTCCCCAATGTTGTTGCTCCGGGAGCTGATGCGTGACAAGAGAGAGTTCCAGAGAGCTCTGCAGATTCTGGGCAAAAAACGGATCCCCTCCCATTCCAGAATCCCCTCAAAGCAGGCCACATCTAATCACCTGACACCTAAACGGAATCCCATCCAGAACCTCTACAACAATGCCAAATCACTGGTGCCCATGTATTCTCTACCAGGGGAAACATTGGATAGGAAACAGGCAGAGACTAAGTTGGAGGTGAAAGGTTCACTCTCGAGTGCCTTGATAGGAATTCTGAAGAGGAGGAAGTGTCAGGTGGACTCAAAGTTGAGGACTTCCTCTCTAACGGCAAGAAACGCCTTGGCAGTTCCCCCCACCAGCGAGCACAGTAGAGGAGCACAAGTCAACTCAACACTCTCAAACTCTACATCAGGTAAGACCAAGAGTCCATTTAAAGTTAGGTATGAAGGGATGTTAACGAAATACAAAATGTTAGCATGGAAGATATGAACGCCAAATCGAGTGTCTGTATGCGTGCAAAACCATGGCTGATGTGGTCAAAAGTGTGATTGATTTTCGTTAAATATTGTTTCACAGAGAAAGGTGAATTCAACAGGAAGGTGTGTGTCCATTGCAATGCAACCTTCCACAGCGGTGTTAGTCTGTCCAATCACTTGCGGGCATACGCAAAACGAAAGAGGACTGCCTTGCTGGAGGGAACAAGTAAGTGCCTTTGCGTCATCATCAATGGCACATGTTCACAAAGTAATATCATTGCTCACGGCCTCACTACTGTAAAGTGAACACAATGCTTTCTTCAATGTCACTGCCTCACACAAACCCACTGCCTCACACAGACCCACTGCTTCAGTACACGCATGGTCACCAGTCAATACCAAACTTACCTGAGCATGTTGTTCTGTCTTGCCCTGTTTCAGCGTATGACTGTAAACAAAGGAGGCAGAGATCGAGGCCTGGTTCCAAGAAGAAGACGTCCCCCACTACGCCACACGCACCAGAGGAGATGTATAGACTAACCTGCAGGTACTCTATACCTCATCTTGTTATATGCCACAAAGGTTGACCACATACCACACTGTCTATGCCGTTGGTGTAAATTATTGTATTATTCATTTAAATGTTTCTGCTAATAAACACTAAGATTTAAGTTGGGGCAAAGCTCTATTCAATGCATTTGTATTGACGCTTTCAAATGAATTAAGTTTACCAAAAATATTTGCATTCAAAGATATTTAAGACCCAGGTTGTAGCTTATACTGTCTTTGAGGGCCACGTCTGAATGGGGGTCTTACTGTGCTTGGATCCTCTTTGCAGATTCTGTGACCTAGTCTTCCAGGGCCCCTTGTCGGTCCAGGAGGACTGGATAAAGCATCTACAAAGGCACATTATGAATGCCAGTGTCCCCCACACAGGGGCAGGCATGAGGGAGGTCACTTCATTGCCCAGGGACCCCTCCTTCTCCACCACCACTGAAAGACAGAACCCATCACTGATAACTCACACTGCCTCCTAAGCCAAGGGGACCTAGTTTTAAAAAATCACTATTTTGGTCCTGTGCGTGTATGTGTTTGTACATTGGATGTTCCTTCAGTTTTATACAGTTATAATTGAAAAATGCTTGCCACTATTACAACACACAATTTCAGAGGAGTATGACTACCTAATCTCTTAAAACACATTACATTTTTTGGCTATTGTTACATTTTATCAACATTTTAAATGTCCCATGTTATGAATATGATTCCATGTGGGCTGACTGTTTTCTTGTGTTTATGCAGTAATTAGTGTGGAACCCATTTCCAATAGAGACAACTCTTACCTCAGATTCCTAAAAATTCTCTGTCCATTTGGTCCAGTTTGGAGCACCTTTTCTCTGTATGTTGATATTTACATTTATGCTACACATGAAAACAAAAATGGGACAAATACAATTCTCTTCTGTATTTTAACATGTATTGAAATCATGATCATATTGCTACGATTTGTGTTTGCAGGTAGGGGGTTCTGGGTAAGAAAATAAATTGATAGGAAATCTACCTAAAGATTAGTTGATGACTATCAATATGGGTAAGTGTGGCTTGCAAGTTAATCACAGAACAAAAGGTTCAAAACATGGATGCCAGTTTGGGGTGGTGGGTTTCACATGCTGCAGTTATCTGCATATTAACTGAAACACCTAAATGAATAGGGTTTATCAGTCAGTCTGTTCAATGATGCAGTCACAGTGCTTATTGTAGCTGCCTTTCATGAATAACTGTTGCCTATATTTAATGTTTTTTAACTGTTTCAAAAAAAATTGCTGTTTGTCTTTTTAAATAATTTATGTTTAAATGTATATCATACAGATATGATGCAGAAACCATTTTTGTGATGTTCTAAAAAATAAAAAACGTACTGTTTAGTCAACTGGATTGACCTGTGGTGTTTTCTTTAAGTGTCCCACTATTAGTTTGTCAAGGATGGACAGATTGCTGTCATCCATGAACAATCAAATCATACCTGAAACTTAACTCATTCAGTAGTTTTATGATACTTAATCTGGTGAATACATCAATCTACAGTGGGATACCACAAATGTGTGGGACCACTGAAGACTCCATGAAGTTTCAACTCAATAAGAGGAATCTGTATTCACAGGATATCAAAGGGCACTGTTATTCTATGGAACCAGAAAATTGTTCCTTTCCAAAACTGCACAATTTTAACCTTAAGCAATAGTTGGTATTTCAAATGGCTGGTTTGCATATACTGTAGATGAACTACAGTGGGGAGAACAAGTATTTGATACACTGCCGATTTTGCAGGTTTTCCTACTTACAAAGCATGTAGAGGTCTGTCATTTTTTATCATAGGTACACTTCAACTGTGAGAGACGGAATCTAAAACAAAAATCCAGAAAATCACATTGTATGATTTTTAAGTAATTAATTTGCATTTTATTGCATGACATACAGTGGGGAAAAAAAGTATTTAGTCAGCCACCAATTGTGCAAGTTCTCCCACTTAAAAAGATGAGAGAGGCCTGTCATTTTCATCATAGGTACACGTCAACTATGACAGACAAAATGAGATTTTTTTTTCCAGAAAATCACATTGTAGGATTTTTAATGAATTTATTTGCAAATTATGGTGGAAAATAAGTATTTGGTCAATAACAAAAGTTTCTCAATACTTTGTTATATACCCTTTGTTGGCAATGACACAGGTCAAACGTTATCTGTAAGTCTTCACAAGGTTTTCACACACTGTTGCTGGTATTTTGGCCATTCCTCCATGCAGATCTCCTCTAGAGCTATGTTTTGGGGCTGTCGCTGGGCAACACGGACTTTCAACTCCCTCCAAAGATTTTCTATGGGGTTGAGATCTGGAGACTGGCTAGGCCACTCCAGGACCTTAATGCTTCTTACGAAGCCACTCCTTCGTTGCCCGGGCGGTGTGTTTGGGATCATTGTCATGCTGAAAGACCCAGCCACGTTTCATCTTCAATGCCCTTGCTGATGGAAGGAGGTTTTCACTCAAAATCTCACGATACATGGCCCCATTCATTCTTTCCTTTACACGGATCAGTCATCCTGGTCCCTTTGCAGAAAAACAGCCCCAAAGCATGATGTTTCCACCCCCATGCTTCACAGTAGGTATGGTGTTCTTTGGATGCAACTCCGCATTCTTTGTCCTCCAAACACGACGAGTTGAGTTTTTACCAAAAAGTTCTATTTTGGTTTCATCTGACCATATGACATTCTCCCAATCCTCTTCTGGATCATCCAAATGCACTCTAGCAAACTTCAGACGGGCCTGGACATGTACTGGCTTAAGCAGGGGGACACGTCTGGCACTGCAGGATTTGAGTCCCTGGCGGCGTAGTGTGTTACTGATGGTAGGCTTTGTTACTTTGGTCCCAGCTCTCTGCAGGTCATTCACTAGGTCCCCCCGTGTGGTTCTGGGATTTTTGCTCACCGTTCTTGTGATCATTTTGACCCCACGGGTGAGATCTTGCGTGGAGCCCCAGATCGAGGGAGATTATCAGTGGTCTTGTATGTCTTCCATTTCCTAATAATTGCTCCCACAGTTGATTTCTTCAAACCAAGCTGCTTACCTATTGCAGATTCAGTCTTCCCAGCCTGGTGCAGGTCTACAATTTTGTTTCTGGTGTCCTTTGACAGCTCTTTGGTCTTGGCCAAAGTGGAGTTTGGAGTGTGACTGTTTGAGGTTGTGGACAGGTGTCTTTTATACTGATAACAAGTTCAAACAGGTGCCATTAATACAGGTAATGAGTGGAGGACAGAGGAGCCTCTTAAAGAAGAAGTTACAGGTCTGTGAGAGCCAGAAATCTTGCTTGTTTGTAGGTGACCAAATACTTATTTTCCACCATAATTTGCAAATAAATTCATAAAAAATCCTACATTGTGATTTTCTGGAATTTTTTTTCTCAATTTGTCTGTCATAGTTCACGTGTACCTATTATGAAAATTACAGGCCTCTCTCATCTTTTTAAGTGGGAGAACATGCACAATTGGTGGCTGACTAAATACTTTTTTTCCCCACTGTAAGTATTTGATACATCAGAAAAGCAGAACTTAATATTTGGTACAGAAACCTTTGTTTGCAATTACAGAGATCATACGTTTCCTGTAGGTCTTGACCAGGTTTGCACACACTGCAGCAGTGATTTTGGCCCACTCCTCCATACAGACCTTCTCCAGATCCTTCAGGTTTCGGGGCTGTCGCTGGGCAATACGGACTTTCAGCTCCCTCCAAAGATGTTCTATTGGGTTCAGGTCTGGAGACTGGCTAGGCCACTCCAGGACCTTGAGATGCTTCTTACGGAGCCACTCCTTAGTTGCCCTGGCTGTGTGTTTCGGGTCGTTGTCATGCTGGAAGATCCATCCACGACCCATCTTCAATGCTCTTACTGAGGGAAGGAGGTTGTTGGCCAAGATCTCGCGATACATGGCCCCATCCATCCTCCCCTCAATACGGTGCAGTCATCCTGTCCACTTTGCAGAAAAGCTTCCCCAAAGAATGATGTTTCCACCTCCATGCTTCACGGTTGGGATGGTGTTCTTGGGGTTGTACTCATCCTTCTTCTTCCTCCAAACACGGCGAGTGGAGTTTAGACCAAAAAGCTCTATTTTTGTCTCATCAGACCACATGACCTTCTCCCATTCCTCCTCTGGATCATCCAGATGGTCATTGGCAAACTTCAGACGGGCCTGGACATGCGCTGGCTTGAGCAGGGGGACCTTGCGTGCGCTGCAGGATTTTAATCCATGACGGCGTAGTGTGTTACTAATGGTTTTCTTTGAGACTGTGGTTCCAGCTCTCTTCAGGTCATTGACCAGGTCCTGCCGTGTAGTTCTGGGCTGATCCCTCACCTTCCTCATGATCATTGATGCCCCACAAGGTGAGATCTTGCATGGAGCCCCAGACCAAGGGTGATTGACCGTCATCTTGAACTTCTTCCATTTTCTAATAATTGCGCCAACAGTTGTTGCCTTCTCATCAAGCTGCTTGCCTATTGTCCTGTAGGCCATCCCAGCCATGTGCAGGTCTACAATTTTATCCCTGATGTCGTTACACAGCTCTCTGGTCTTGGCCATTGTGGAGAGGTTGGAGTCTGTTTGATTGAGTGTGTGGACAGGTGTCTTTTATACAGGTAACGAGTTCAAACAGGTGCAGTTAATACAGGTAATGAGTGGAGAACAGGAGGGCTTCTTAAAGAAAAACTAACAGGTCTGTGAGAGCCGGAATTCTTACTGGTTGGTAGGTGATCAAATACTTATGTCATGCAATAAATTGCAAATTAATTACTTTAAAATCATACAATGTGATTTTCTGGATTTTTGTTTTAGATTCTGTCTCTCACAGTTGAAATGTACCTATGATAAAAATGACAGACCTCTACATGCTTTGTAAGTAGGAAAACCTGCAAAATCGGCAGTGTATCAAATACTTGTTCTCCCCACTGTATGTTGTACCAGATTAATATCACAATGGTAACCTTGACAATGTTTCAAACAGGGTCAACCGTCTATGTTGCGGTTTATAAAAGGCTGTGAATATCAGTCACACACCAACAACTCATTATTTTTTAAAACATTTATTTTTGGGTATTATTCTTTTTTAATGATTGTAAGAAACTACAAAGTTGGGGAAAGCCTGTAAAGACCGTATTTCTCCAGGAAACAAAACATAGCAGTATTTCAAACCTTAAATCTCACAATGAATCGAAGCAGAAGTTCTATGGACAAATGATAATTGCGGGAAAAACATTGCAAATGTGCTTCAATATCTATTGAAATTAAAACCATTTCCAACTGAAAAATAAAAAGGTCCACAGTTACAGATGGATGTTCTTACGTGAAGAAATGTCTACATCAAACACAAAATGACTACAAGTTCTCAACTACGTGATATCTAGCTAATGGATGCTCCACACTCAAGGAAAACAGGTATTCTGTATTAGTTAAGATTATTCTGTATTAGTTTAGATTATTCTGTATTAGTTTAGAGGTACATAAGACTGAACATCAACGCTCAGGGCACAGACTATGTCCATTTGGACTTTGTCTAGTTGGTTTTAATAGGTGGTTGTTGGCTGTCCATAGTTGTCCATAGCCAGTAGCTAGCAGTTAGCATCAACTGTTTGCCTATTCTTCATGGCCCTCATGATGACTGTTCAAAAGGATCCTTGCCCTGAAATACAACCAATTATTTGTCAATTCCATTCAATTTAAATGTGTTTTTGTCTACAGTTTTATAGAATTAACAGACTTTAAAAAGTAATACAAAACTTTGGTATTTTACAGATTATGGTGTAATTCCTCACAGATTCATAGCATTAGTTTAATGTATAGCAAAATGCCTGTTCAGATTGTTTACCTCACAGAAGCTTGCATACTCAGTCTTCATTCGTTTCATGGTGGCCTTCGCGAAGTTCACACTTTCCCGCAACTGTTTCGTTCTAAATTCCTTCAGTAAAAAGTCATATAAACATGAAATAGTAAGCACACCCACTTGTCTGTTGCAGTGAAAGAACAACAGATTTCAAGAAAATAATGTATCATCTATCGCTTTGATGTTTGTTTCTTTAAAGAATTGAGACAAAATTCAAAATCAAACAACACAATCGGCCAATTTGGCCAACTTCATGTTGCATCCCAGCTAACACTACAATGACTTCCAAAACAATATCAGTGAGTGACCATTGCTTTTTAAAGATGTATCATGTGTTCCATTATTCACTGATTATCTGAGGTGTGATAACTGCTGTAGCAGCAGAATGGCTGCCTTACCATTTTGTTCCTCAGGTGGTCTTTGGAGCTCAGGTGATCCTGCAGTGACGATGGATGTACGGAGACGTAGACTTGGCAAGGAGCACAGTGGAAAATATCTACCTTTGTCATGTAATCCTTGTCCTGCAACGCTGCAAATGATAGGGGTGAGATATAGACGTCAAATCACGTGTAGGCTTAATGACACCTGGTAGTGATGTTCTCCAAATCATACAAGTGCATTTAGAATCAATAGGTTTCGTTTCTATTGAGGAAAGAAAAAATACCTAAACATTGGGGAGTTTAAATTTAGCCACCTTTAAAAAATATATATCTTCTAATTACATTCTTCACTTTATTTTCACAGTTGGACACAGAGGGGGAGAATAGTATGAGGGATGGACGCGGGAATGAATCTGGTGGGGAACAGTATATGTGACTAGCCAGGAGCGTTACCGATAGGCCACAGGCTTTGCACATTAAACTACCTCTAAGGCTTTGTCTGTTCATCTGCGGTCTATCACCTTGCCGGACTTTGGTTAACATGGCCTCCTGAAACGTAAAGAAAAATAAATTTCCCTTAATCGTCACACAGATTGATAATCTCACATTTCATTCCATCTGAGAGAGAATGTTTTTGCTTGACGTACATGTAAAAATGCGATTGCCGTGTCGTCGTAGTTGTTTTGATTTTGGATGTGCTCCAGGGTCTCCCAGTGACTATTGCACTTCAGATGCACCTCAAGGACACTCGCTTTATGGAAATCCAAGTTACACATGTCACAGGTGAAAAAATCACTGAAAATACAATAGAAGGGGTCTTAAATCTGTGTCAACTCAAATCAACGTTTATTGGTCGCGTACACAGTTTTGCAGATGTTATCGCAGGTGCAGCGAAATGCTTGTGTTTCTAGCTCCAGCAGTGCAGTAATACCTAGCAATAAAACAATTTATAAAAGCATTATACACATAATCCAGAAAAATGTTAAATATCAGAAAAGTCTGTCAGAGACCAGAATATAAATATATATATATATATATATATATATATATACACACACATATAATGGTGTGTGTCAATATTATTGTGCATTTTAGTAAAGAGGTCCTTGCAAAAAAAACATGATAAGTCAGATGATGGTTCCTCCAATAATGTCTTTACCTTGGTATGTCCTCATTTGGGCTTCTGCTTCTCTTCTTCGTGACCTCTGGGGGAGACTTGGTTTGGTCCCCTCCTAAAAATGGACATTTAAAGACGTCCTCCAGTGATTTGAGTAAAATTGTGTTTTTTTTTTAGACACCTGCAAACTTCAAGGAGTAGGACATTCAATGAGTTGGTCTGATGGTGACTTTGTGAAGTCATCGGCCTCCCCTTGCTTGAGGAACAATAGAGGAGCAATAGAGAACCCCCCCCCCCCTCCAGGAGACTGGAATAGGACTTAACAATCACACACTTTCTCTCTCTCTTCACAACTCTGCCAGACCATTAGCAAAACAACACAGTTACAATCCTACCTCTTCCACTAGATTCTGATTGGCGATGATTGGGGTTGGTATCCCAGTGGGACCGGGTAAACCCTGGTGGATTTCTTGTCTGCAAAGAACAGAGAAACATCACCATTACAACGCTGCACCAGTGCAAGCCTCAGCAACATCTTTTGACCTTTCCCCCCAAATAATAACCTGACTTCGGTGAACCTCTTACCTCTTTGTCAGGTACTGCGGTTGTGGACATTTCTCTCCCATTTTCCCCCTGCCCCCAATATGCATTGAGGGGGAATAGTGGGGTTTCTGTCGTGGGCAATGACCGTTCTGAGTGGTCATGGCTGGACTGGTCAGGTCTGGAGCCATGGCTGGACTGGTCAGGTCTGGAGCCATGGCTCGACTGCTCATGTCTGATGCCATGGCTCGACTCTTCATATCTTGTACCAGGCCGAGAGTATAACAAATCCCAGTTGAAGCCGTCACTATGTCCAGCTCCTGAAGCGGAGCCTTGATATCCACTACTCAGGCGGCTGCTCCCTCCACTAACTCTGTGTCTGTGATGGTCTTCCCTGCCTTTGGAAGGCTCCACTTCAGAGTCTGATGATGAGCCCGGATCAGGATCATACGGGTCGTAGAGCTCGGCTCTGGAGGAAAAAACAAGAGCATTTCAGCCAGGTCTTGTGCAATCCACATTTCTATGGTGTAATTTTTAAGCAGGCCTTCCACATCACTAGCTTCTATAGCCACAAAGTCATAAACCCTGCCCAGTTCTACAATTGATCTTGTTAAAATGTGATTTTAAACCTAAATCTAACGTAACAACAATGCTAAACTTATGCCTAACCCTAACCTTAAAGTAAGACCAAAAAGCTAATTTTGACTTTTGTGGCTGTGGAAACTGACTTTGTGGCTATTGGAAACCTTACACTAGGACTTGGCCATGTCTTCAACATTTACATTTACATTTAAGTAATTTAGCAGACGCTCTTATCCAGAGCGACTTACATTATTTATTTATTTTTCATACTGGCCCCCCGTGGGAATTGAACCCACAACCCTGGCATTGCCAACGCCATGCTCTACCAACTGAGCTACATCCCTTCAATAGCCATATAACGTACAAAGCTATGTTCCAAACAAGTCTAAATCACATTTTATGGGAAATACTCTGCTTGATACATTTAGAATGGATAAATCAAAAGCAAAACTGCATATCTTACTTTTCTGAGTTGCTTGTTTGCTGAGAGTTGTAGGATTCTGGGCTTACGGTCGAGTGCCTTGTGTGGTGAGTATAAACATGGCTTGTTTCTATGTGGAATAAAAATAAGCTTTGTTCATTGAAATGAAAAACAAAAATAGAATGTAAGGAATGGGTTTCCTATCCCTATCAGACAGGTTTTACAAATATTGGGCCAAAGGTAAAATGACCTACCTGTACTTCGCTGGGTTGGTGTGATGCTGTACTCGAATAAAGAAAAGAGATTAAGACTAATCTACTCAAACACAACACATTAATAGCTAACTGAGAGGCTAACGTGAATTTATCGCATGAATTATTTTCTTGACATACTTTTGTATTTTCAACAAAAAACAGCAAACTATCTGTATGTTTATCATCAACTACATTACATTCTTAGATTAGCTAGCTAACAACTCTCAACTAATAGCTAGCAGCTAGTAAACAGTTAGCTACTAGCTAGCTTGCTGGCTACAATGGCTATGACGTTAGCTAGCCTACCTTCCATGAGCAGTGTATTTATTCGGCGGTCCAGAATCATAAAACGAGTGATTATTTCGTCGACTCATTCTCGTCCTCAGGTAATTCACTATTAATGCCTAACGAACGTTCATATTTTTGTTAAATGACTGTCTCGTTTACGTGACTGCAGCTAGCTAAAAGGCTAGTAAGCGGTCATCATGCTACAAATAAGATACGGAACACAATTTTCTATTTCTACCTGCAGGGGACAGCATCTTCCTACTGTCACAGTAGTCAACGAAGAAGCTGCTTCTAGGCTATAAAATGTATGATTACTGCCACCTATCGTACTGGAGTATAAAGACTACTCTGTAATGAGTTTCTAAACAACAGCTTTTTATTGATGATTCAACTTGCAAGTTGCAATTTTGAATAAAAGGTATGTACATTATGAAGTATAGCTATAGGGTTTAAAATGACAAGAGATCTCCACATGCCAAGCAGATATTTGTGGCTTTCCTGGCTTGCTTGTAATGTGTAACTAGGAGCATAAAGCAAGTGCCAACATGCCCCATGTGCTGGAAGAGAAATACAGAAAGTCACCTACATAACTCAACTTGACTATATGTTATAGAATTACTAAAGTACTGGCAAGATAGTGTTCTCTGCAAAGCCTGAAATGTCTGTGACAAATGTCTCTCATCTGTCCGGATGTCAACCTCCCGAGTGGCGCAGTGGTCTAAGGCATGTGTCACTAGAGATCCTGGTTCGAATCCAGGCTCTGTCGTAGCCGGCTGCGACCGGGAGACCCATGGGGCGGTGCACAATTGGCCCAGCGTCATCCAGGGTAGGGGAGGGAATGGCCGGCAGGGATGTAGCTCAGTTGGTAGAGCATGGCATTTGCAACGCCAGGGTTGTGTGTTCGATTCCCACGGGGGGCCAGTATAAAAAATGTATGTATGCACTCACTAACTGTAAGTCGCTCTGGATAAGAGCGTCTGCTAAATGACTAAAATGTAAACGTAATGTCAGAGTTACAGGCATTGACTTCCAGATTGTATTTCAAAAGTTGTCTTCAATTGCCCTATTGTTTTGGCATGACATTCTCCCTAAAGATGTAGCATAAGTTGTACCTTGCTTGATCATTCCCCTCAGTTAATGTAATGCACAGGTTATAACAATATATAATTATGCAATAAGGCCCGGGGGCCGGGGGGTGTGGTATATGGCCAATATAACATGGCTAAGGGCTGTTCTTATGCACGACACAACACGGAGTGCCTGGATACAGCCCTTAGCCGTGGTATATTGGCAATATACCACAATTGCTATTGCTATTATAAACTGGTTACCAATGTAATTAGAGCAGTACAAATAAATGTTTTGCCATACCCATGGTATACGGTCTGATATACCACGGCTGTCAGCCAATCAACATTCAGGGCTCGAACCACCCAGTTTATAATATAATAATATATACCATTTAGCAGACGCTTTTATGCAAAGCGATTTAGTCATGCGTGTATACATTTTACGTATAACAAACCCTTAACAAATAAATACTTTTGTACAGCAGCTTACCAATTATGTTATTCTTTATACAGATATAAATGCAGTAATCTACAGTAATGACCAATGACCATTGAGAAAGATCTTGAAACAGAGAACAACAATTAGAAAAGTGTATCTAAAATCTAGTTTTATTGTGCCAGAAATGTATGGACTAAGCGTATGAGCAGTAATTTGGTATGCTTGCAAATGTGAACAGTTTATGTACAGTACAGAAATACATTGGAAAAAGGCAATATAACAATATTTGTCCCATGTGTACACTTAATTGATGCTATTGTTGCCTAATTTAAACACTTTTTTTTGGTGTAAAACATTGTCTCCCTTTTGTCAACCCTAATCTATTTTCAATAATACACACAAAAAAAATGCTTAGCATGGTCTGTGATGGGGGAGTGTAATCCATAGAAAACATTTAACAATATTTTTAAAAAGCTAAGCAAATATTGGTTGTGCAAAGTACTTCCAATTTCAAGCGTAATCCCCAAAAGTTAATTACTACTGAAAAGAGCATTTGTTATTTTACTGAATGGTATTGTGAATAATGACAGGGAGTGTATCGACAAACATTAGAGCTGTTTAGTCTTTTCTTATGAAAGCCCTCACTGAGAAATAGCAGCAGTTAAGGCGAAATGATGTTCCCCATGGTTAACATTATACCTGAGTAGCTAATACAATATTTGTTGATAAGCCTAAAAATCTATTCCCGCTTTCAATATTATGTCATAATACCCTATGAAGCAACTAAAATATTTTTATTATCCTGAACATTCTTAAATACTTCATGAAATTATACTTTGAAATGATGTTACATTATTTATAGTGCTATACAGTCTGCGTTGAGGAGAAGCATTCTCTCTCACTTTATTAAGCAAAAAATATATAGGAACTACCCATATAGGGCATTGATAATCAATAAAACGTGGTTCAATACCCTGTGAAAGCAACTGCCCCTTCTGCTTTACTTCCTGGTCATGTCCCCTAATCTTTTGAATGTGCTTGAAGTTACATCATAAAATTCATGAAAACGCGATCATTTAAGATATACATGTATATAAAATTATATTTGTGTTTGTGGATGAATTTACTTCTGCCATATGCCTTTATGAAGTATTTGGCTTCAAGACCATTGCGCTACCTTTTTTGCCCATTGAAGAGGATTCAAAAAGTCTACAAAAGTTTTTTAAACTACAAGGCTAGTTTCTGGTAAATAACGTGTTACTTTCGTAGCATTTTGCTTCAGTGAGTAATATAAATTTCAGTTAATCACTGTACCATAAGGGTTTAAGATATCAGAAATTATCAACTATAAGCCACTCGCAAAGGACACATTGGTCTCCCGACTAATGCTCTCCTTTACCTCTACAGGCAAAGTGTCAAAAAGGTGGTCCTCAACAATGAGGCTGTTTTTACGTAGAAGGTGGCAGTTCCCCAGCAGTGAGGGAAGGCGGTCCAGACAGTTCCCCTTCAGCTCCAGCTGAGCAAGATGCACCAACTGACCCACTGTCTCAGGCAGGTTGGTGAGGCCATTGTTGCTCAAACACAGGAACTTCAGCTTGGTGCACCTGAACAGCTGCTTGGGCAGCACCTCCACCTTGTTTGCATTGATGGCGAAGTGCTGGAGGTTCTGCAGGAGACCCAAGTCCGGCGGGATCACCGTGATGGAGTTGTGACTGACATCCAAGTGCCTCAGCTTGGGGAGGTGGAACAGCGCCGGCGGGAGCGTCTCCAGTTTGTTGTGCGAAAGGTGAAGTGACTCCAAAGACTTGACCTGGCCTATGGAGGCTGGAATGGTGATGATTTTGTTGTGCCACAATTTGAGGCAGGTCAACCTCTTGAGGTGCTGAAAGCTGATGACCTCCTCGATGGTGCGAATGTTGTTGGATTTGAGGTCCAGCTCTTGGAGGTTGGTTAAGCTGAAAATAGCATGAGGGATCCTCTCCAGCTCACAGTTGTGCAGCTCCAGATCAGCGAGGTTTGTCATCTTCTTTAAGCTGTTCAGTACAAGTAGTTTAGTACCATCGTTATGCACCACCAGTTTGATCAGGTGTGGAGACAGCTCAGTGAGGTTGGAGGGCATCTTGGTGAGGTTGCTCTTCAGATACAATGTCTTAAGATGTTTCAAATCACGCATGCACTCTAGTCCTATCATTTTGTTGTTTTCTGAGCTTAAATTCCCTACCAAGTTTAGCTCCCTCAAACTCCTCAACAAATAAACCCATGCTGGGATCTCAGCGACGTCTGTGAACTTGACATGAAGGCACCGGAGGTGGTCACGGAGAAAGACAAAGGCAGTCTGCTCAACTTTGGCGGGGCAGTGGCAGAGGTGCAGCTCCTGCAGATTTGTCATTTGGGATACCTTTGCCGAAAACCTGACCTCAGGAATTAGCTCTAGTTTAAGTATTTCCAGGTCGGTGAGGTCAAACACTGCATTGGGGAGACCAGAGAGCATGAAGAGGTGGAGCTCCTGCTGGTCTTGGGCATTTCGGGTCACAAGCTGTCTGAGCTTCTCGAATGTCCACTCGTGGTTCAGACTGATCTCCCTCAGCTTGTTCTCGCTGACCTCTGAGAGGAAGACACCAAACCGTTTGGAATACAGCTGGTCGTACTGATCGACCATGTGCAGAAGGAACGCAAAGTCGTTCTTCACGTCAGGAATGTCACTGAAGCTACTCTCCTCTCTGACTTTCTCAAATGAGTACTCTTTAAGGGGGCGCCTGAACAGCCAGTGGAGGGAATACAAGCACACCATCCCATAGATCAATATGAGGGCCATGTAGCTGAGGAGGAGCTTTCTCAGCATGAAAGCCATGTTGTGGGTACAAAAGAATTTCTTATATCCGGTTAAGTCTTTGATGTTGGGCTCACATGTGTGGTGAAATTCGATGGCAGCAATAAATGTTGACGTATAGGACAGAATCAAAATGAACTTGACCGTTTTGACCACAGTCTGAGCTACATAGAGCTTGTAGATGAAATCGCTATCCTCCACATGAGCGCGGAATTTCCTCACCTTCTCAAAAAGAGCCTTCGCCTGCTCTCCATCTTTCTTGTCCAGGATAGTCATACTTGGGGCCTCAGCAACAGGCTTATCTGCTGAGAACTTGACTCCTGTATTCCCAAGCATAGGGGTAGATGAGTTGGCAGCATTTTCATCTTTAGTTTCCTGTGATAACTCTCTCTGTGCTGAAGTGGTGCCAGTCAGTCTCTGTTTGTTCTCCTCAGAATCCTCACAGGCTGTCTCGGACAAAGCCTTTGTAGTCCACGGAGACTCAAAGCACCGTCCGAGAATGGACACAAAGTGTTCAATCTTTGAGCTTGTCTTGGGGTATTTGAACCAGAAGTTACTACTGACCATAAGCACAAGGGTGTGGATGAGGGAGAGGTACGGGAAGTACTTTGAGTACCAGGGCAAGGCAACATGGTAACACATTTGATTGACAAAGACGTACTGCTGATAATCTAAGTTGGTTCGGATCCCTGTGGGCTCGGGTTGCTGCATTTTGCTCTCTCGCTTCACAATGATGGGCTGGGTGTTGTGGATCTCGTGTACTGCACTGTCTGGTAGATCTTCAGTGGCCATTGGTGTAGCAAGCAATGTCTTTATGGTAACTGCTGATGAGGCGGTTTCTTGTGGACTTTGGGATGTGCAAGAGTTTGGCCCTGCCGCCTCTTCCTCCAGGCATGGAAGACACGCCACCTGGTCCTTTGTGATCTGCATCGTCATGGCGAAGATGGACAACATGAGCATGACCACCCCCAGGTAGTCCATGAAGACGTCCCACCATGGTTTTAGGATGCGGTAGGTTGGCTGGATGTCGTTCAGCGACGCTAACTCAGTGATGGTAAACATTCCTGCAATGGAAGGAGACAGGGAATTTAGCTAGTAATGAGAGCACTTATTTCTCAAACGATCAAATTATTTTTTTTAAGCACTTCAAATGGGTTTTTGTTGGTAAATGTTTGTACTTGGTATGGTTAAAAAGGTAATAAAGGTTGATCAATTTAGTTTCATAACTAATTTGAATGGCTCTCCATGTCAAAGTGGCTCATGAAAGACAAAGCAGCATTAGTAATGACATTGGCTTATTATATCTGTTTCATATTGCATCTATCTTTAGAATTTGAAAATATCTGATGACAAAGCCAAGAGTCTGTCTGATCTAGTGTAAAGAATTTCCCCTCCTGGGCGTAAATTGGTTTTCCTTCACATCAAGACTAGTTAAGACATGTGGATACTGGAATGGCAAAGGTTCCTTTGATGTTAGTCTACCTATTGTGAGTCATTGAGACACAATATTGTCCATCTTTGGCTTATTATTTTTTACTCGTTATTGTTATTAGTTATTCACTGTGTATTTATACTGTGTATTTATTCTTCGTGTCACTATTTATATATATTTTTAAAAAATCTTTAATTGCCTTGTTGAAAAAGGACCCATAAGTAAGCATTTCACTGTTAGTCTTCACCTCTTGTTTAAGAAGCATGTGACAACTAACATTTTATTTGAGAAGTTTACCATGTTGGTGTGCCATTTTGAGAAGCAATGAATGGTAAGTATGCCCAGTTTCAGCATGTTGGCTCACTTCCTGTATTTGCCAGTGTTGTAACTAACTCTAACTCTGTTCCCTTCTCTGATCCTTTTCCCCCAGGACAATTAAAAATAGTTTTAAATGTTTTTATGAGAGTTATTTAAAACAACAATGAAAATACACTTGTGTCACATTGCCCAAACTAAGTACATAATGATCACAACTGTTAATAATATGATTATTACTGTTACTACACTATTAAGGCCAGGCACCACAGGCTGAAATGTCAAAAACATATTGTGAATGTATATTTTCTTTACTTTATCATACTACCATCATCAACATTTTATTAATTTTAACCACTTTTAAAAGGACATCTATCATTTCAAAGCTCACACATCATTTAAAAACCCATTTCATAGTGAATGTTACAAACTGGACTGTATGTAGTAACTTACTTTGAAGAGATGGTGATTGGGTCAATATAGGCATTTGGCAATTGGTAGGCTAAATTCAGTGTACATTTCCCGAAAGTAAGACCCACCAGCCAACTCATTTTTCTCAGCTTCAGAAGAATCTACATTCCCCAAAGTTTGTGTGGATATCCTTAGATATATTCTCCAAACTTACTCAGAGGGAATTGTTAATATGTTGTCAAAATTGTATTCTATACTGAAATAAAATATAAACGCAACATGTAAAGTGTTGGTCCCATGTTTCATGAGCTGAAATAAAAGATCCCAGAAATGTTCCATATGCACAAAAAGCTTATTTCTCTCCAGTTCTGTGCAGAAATTTGTTTACATCCCTGTTAGTGAGCATTTATCTTTTGCCAAGATAATCCATCCACCTGACAGGTGTGGCATATCAAGAATCTGATTAAACAGCATGATCATTACACAGGTACACCTTGTGCTGGGGACAATAAAAGGCCACTCTAAAATGTGCAGTTTTGTCACACAACACAATGCCACAGATGTCTCAAGTTTTGATGTCAGATGTCTCAAGTATTTCTGTCTGTAATAAAGCCCTTTTGTGAGGAAAAACTCATTCCAATTGTCTGGGCCTGGCTCCCAAGTGGGTGGGCCAATGCCCTTCCAGGCCCACCCATGGCTGCGCCCCTGCCCAGTCGTGAAATCCATCAATTAGGGACTCATTTATTTATTTCAATTGACTGATTTCCTTCTATGAACTGTAACTCAGTAAAATCTTTGAAATTGTTGCGCTTATATTTTTGTTCAGTATTATTCAAATATTCTTGGAAAATTTGCCAAAAATGCTTTTTATGTACATGTCTTTAGTATTTTACTGATAGAAAGATTTATTCATAATCTGGTCAAAGAAAGTCCTGGAGTGTCTTGACAAATGAAACCAAAATATTTAGGTTGACTTCATCCAGTGTCCCCAAAAAATTGATTTGCATTCTATGCAAATATGCAAATGAGATCACCTCATTTGCATACCGTATACAATATTTCAGAAACATTTTAATATAGAAAATGCATTATATTTAAAAGTTGATTGTGATATGATTAAGTGGGGAAAAAATCCCTATTAGGGTGTGGTGCCTGGCCTTAAGAGTGATTTTATGCCATAGACTTTTTCCTTGCCACAAATATGGACACTAGATTTATCACCAATAAATCTTTAGATGATATTTGCTCTCATCAATCATTTCCTTTCATAGTTGAACTAAATAATTACAGTAATATCAATGCATATTTTTGATACTATAGGCTACAGCCTATTAGCTATATTTATAGGTATAATATTAATAAAAAATGCTTTAAGGTAAAATCCCAGTAAACCATCATCAATGACGTTTTGCATATAGGCCTAATCGAAGTGGGAAGAGGATCTGCAGAGGGCGAGACAGCTTGTAGACAACACTGCTTCTAACAAAGAGACGGGAAGCAGAGAGACCAGTTGTGTAATAAACCTAGGCTACTGATCAAACATATTTACAGTCATTTAACTTATAAGAAATATTAGATAAATGTTAAACCCTTGAGATTTTTCTGGAGATCTTGCGTATGAACTTTTCTGTTGTTGTCTGACTCTGGGGTCAGGTGACTTGCTGTAACTGTAACTGTAACTTTTTTTTTTTACTGTGTGTGACTCAACTTCAACATGTGCCCAGAGTTAAACATTTACAGTGCGTTAACAATTTATTATCTGGCCACTTGCGATAAATAAACTACCCTGGGATAACCGCACAACGTCAAATAAATATATATTATGATTTTACAGTTTTTAAAGCGTGGTAAGTCCGAGAAAAACGAGCATACTTACTATCTTGGTGACGTTATCTAATTAGATGTCCTGTACTCCATTCCACGATTCAGCTCAATCCATTAAACTAACGAATAAAGCTTGTGACCAAGAACATTTGTTCGTGACAATGCGAATATCGGCACCATCCTCAATCCCAGCGGTTCTGCATACCTGAGCGGCGTGGAGAATATGCGCATAACGTCGACCTCTCCGTACGCATGTAATTTGAAGAAAAGGGTGGTCCAATTTCAACATGACACCGCTATTACCGGCGTTTCTTATTGGTGGACGCCACATATCAACGTCCTTAAGACACAACATTCTTATCTCAAACAGCTTCACAGTTCTTTCAAGCTAGGTCTCACTCAGATGCCACCAAATTCGAGATAATGATGAAAACTAGGTCACCACGGACCGCATACGACTTGATCGAATGTGTCCCGCGTGCACATTCTGTTACATATTAATATAACTCATTCGGAAGCTTTGAACTGTAACCATCTATTCAGTAACTATGGAGCAAGTGACTCCAAATATTAAGGCTATAAATGAATACATTGTATCCGGCACATCATATCTGTTGCACCTGTAGATTGTAAAATACACAATGTAATGTAAATCCTCGCCATCTCTCTTCCTCTCTTCCTGTCTGTAGCTAGGCTATATAGCCTAATTGTGAAAATGAAGACATGGGAATCTATGTAGAACCCTTGGTGAAAGTCGCTACCGACTTAAGTCAGATATCTGGATTTGGTTGCACACAGCACACTTGAGGAAGTGTCTCTTGTGTTTGGTACAGGTTCCAACTGGTCCAGGCTAGATAATATAAAAAATAGTTGGCCACCCTCTGCTCAATGTACTCTCAGAGAGGTGAATAAAAATACCAGCCAGGCCAGGTTCATGAGAGGCCATACAACTTTATAAAAACTATAGATTATAATTAATCAAATTATCGTTTATTACACAGTTGAAAGACTGTTATAACATATAAATATTATACACATCCTAAAGGGAGAATACGGTGACCTGATATGGATTGTGATTGTGTAACAGCAGAGATCTGATTACAGACCTGTAGATGGTGGTAGACACACAGAAGAGAAATCTGACACTGGGTCATATAGTTGGGGGCGAGAGCGGTACAGGGTTGTGGTCGTGGTTACAGCAATGGGGAATAGGTGGATCCGTGTAGTAAGGGCCTGTCTACGGGGCGGAAGCAGACATACAGACGTAACCCCCACATGTCCTTAGCAACCAGGTCATTGTGTTGAAAAAGGGCTGAACACAGTAAATGATTAAAAAGCCAGAGATGTACAACAACACCCCACACCTACACCCATCATCCTTTGAGAAATACCTCAGGCAAACATCATTACAGCGATATGATTTTTATGACAAGTGCTGTCTGAAAAGTGCAATCATAACTATCTAGTAGCCCCATGAATTTGCATGAATTTCCCAGATGCAAACCCAAACCCAATCCCACACAGACATATGTTTCCATGACAATTAATGACTAGTAAGCACCACATGTCCCCAATCCCAGTATACCAGATTGTAATATGATTAATAATAACACCAAGTGACTACAGCTACAGCCCTGTATTCACAGTCACTGATACTGTATGTCTGTGCATGTTCACGTTTTTTTCGATTGAGGCTGCCTGAGACGGTCTGAATCAGTAATATTGTCTAATAAAAAATGTCAAGCGCCTTAGGGGGCTCGGGTGAGGCACAGACAGGTGACATATAGACTAATGAAGGAAGACAAACCGCCTACCCGTAGGCTACACATTGTGTTTATGGTGTTCTGTGTGACTCATTGAGAGTGTTGTTTGTGTTTATCAGTGCAGATGAGATGATAACCCCTGTGGTGATGCTGCTATGGGCTGTGGATCAAATACAGGTCCCTCAGATGGGATTTAGGGACTCACACCGCACAGTGCTGGCATCATATGGTGCTTTCAAGGCAACTGGGAACTTGGGGGGGGGGAAATGAGGTCAAATCATACGTCAGTGATCTTTAGGTCGTAAAGATGGAGATCTAGAAAGATGCCAGAGTTACATATTGGATTTCTCTTGAAATTCTCCATCAAAGGATGTCTGGCCAAGTGAAATTACTCATTTTTTGGTGGTTGTCGAACCAGAGCTGTTGAGGTCAGTGGTACAATGGGTGTGTGGGCGAGGAGCAATCAAGGCAATACAGTCCGAGATTGGCACAAGGATAGGGCACAGACTGGCACACAGAGACAATGCCATCACTGACAGTTTCATGAACAGGCCTGTCTGCTATGGCTCTCACAGTGAGACTGCTGTATTGACGGCTCAGAGTTGAGTCAGTTTGTTGAATGGGGTTAAGTAGGGTTATGCTTCCACTTGCCACTGCCATTTCTGCTTGAACATGTTTTCTTATGTAGGCTACACATAACCAACCATTTAAGTGCTATTTTTCTTTAGTGGCTGGCAGGTGGAAATATTACCAACCCTGTTATGTTCCAGCTGCACAGCTTGCAGAGGTGTTGGCTAGTATCCATTGCAACAATAAGCATGTAAAAAAGTTTGAGTGACACAAACAAACAAAAATCCACACATTTGTTTTCCCTTTTCACTAGTTTTTGTTTAGCACTTGATCATTTGCATAATTTTATTCACTTAAATTTCATTCTGTGACTAAAGGTGACACAGTCAGGAAGTCATAGGATTTAATTTGATAAATGTAATAATTTAATATATAATAAATAATAATACATGTCAAAAGCATTGTTCCGTAACTTGGAGTACATTACCCTTTTATAAGTAGCCAACGTCCTCTGTCCTAATATGTCAATCGCTTTTTCAAGATCTAGTTTGTGGATGAGCTGGAGGAGCATGGCGTCTTCAGTGTAAAGACGAGCAGTTGGAAAGGGAGTAAGTCCCGATGATAGTGAGGATAACAGCTCGGATGAGGGATCGGAAGACGATGGTGATTCAGGAGAGGAGGACAGTGGATCAGAAGAGGAGAGCAATGAAGAGGTCAAGGCCCAGGATAGAATAGATGCCGGAAGGGAAAAGAGGGGGAAAATTGAGTCCTTAAAGAAGGCAAGAAACAGATATAGGTTTGGAGAAATGCAGTATTATCATAAGGAGACGTATACTTGGATGAATGAGGAGGAATGGAGGGAAAAAGAGAGGCAGAGGAGGTCTAAGAGAGAGATGGAGGAAGATTGTGAGTTTGTCAGTTAAAAATGGCGGGAAAAGGGAGAAGGTTTGTTAAAGAAGAGTGGTAGGAAATGTAAGCAAAGTGAGCTGAAGGCAGTAGTAGAAATGGAAGTGAATGAGGGTGATGTATCGGAGGCGGAAGGTGTGGTGAAGAACTCGGAGCCCGAGGATTGCACAGCGGGTCAGGATAAAGATGAGTCTGTGACAGAAGGAGTGAAGTTTGTGGAAAAAATGTATCCTTGCCTTTTGGCTGATCCAATTGTGGTTTCAAGATGGGTGAAAAGAGCGTTGGGTAAAGTGGAATCGGTGAGGGTAACCAGAAGTGATCTAGTGATAATTGTTTGTGTTTCTGTTGGGCAGAGGGAGAAGGCGCTCAGCGTTAAACAAATGGGGGAAAGAACTGTGAATTGTTTCGCTCTTAAGAAAAGGGCGCCATTGAGAGAAGTGATTACTGGAGTAGCAGTGAATGTAAAAGTTGACCAACTGAAGGAGATGATTCCTGGTGTGTGTGATGCTCGTCGTTTGGTGCGACGTAAACAGGGTGGCGAGAGAGGGGAAACAGAAGAGTCATTGTCTGTTCTTGTCACGAGTTACAAAGCCAGAACCCAGAAGCAGACCAGGACAAGGTAAGTTGAAACGAAGGTGAGTGTTTATTTACAAATTCACGAGTGATACTGAATAATCCAGGGAACAGAGCGGGCGGCGTGGATGAGTTGTTGAGGGTGCAGTTGTTGGTCCAATGATGGCTCGGCAGCCGCCGACCATCAGGCAGAGGTAGGGTGAAGGTTCCGGACGAGTGACTGCAGATGGAACAAAACGGAGGTAAGTGAACAACAAACCAACAAGGTGCAAAACAACAAAACTAACGCTAGAAGCTCTAAGACTGATACTCTGATAAACCTACTGTTCATGGCTAACGATCCGGCAGGGAATGGATGTTAGGCCAGAGCCTAAGAAGGGTGATGATCAGGACCAGGTGTGCAGATTGCTGATGGGATGCAGGTGCGGAAATCAAGAGAGCTCCCCGGAGCGTTCCAGAACCCTCGGGAAACTGGAGATCCCGAGCAGAAAAACTAGTCCACAGACAGGACCCGACTCAGACTGCCGGGATCGTTACAGTTCTTTTGAGTTTTGAAGTTGAGTCTTTGCCTGAGAAAGTGAGGTTAGGATATACAGTGAGGGAAAAAAGTATTTGATCCCCTGCTGATTTTGTACTTTTGCCCACTGACAAAGACATGATCAGTCTATAATTTTAATGGTAGGTTTATTTGAACAGTGAGAGACAGAATAACAACCACAAAATCCAGAAAAACACATGTCAAAAATGTTATAAATTGATTTGCATTTTAATGAGGGAAATAAGTATTTGACCCCTCTGCAAAACATGACTTAGTACTTGGTGGCATAACCCTTGTTGGCAATCACAGAGGTCAGACGTTTCTTGTAGTTGGCCACCAGGTTTGCACACATCTCAGGAGGGATCTGGTTCCACTCCTCTTTGCAGATCTTCTCCAAGTCATTAAGGTTTCGAGGCTGACGTTTGGCAACTCGAACCTTCAGCTCCCTCCACAGATTTTCTATGGGATTAAGGTCTGGAGACTGGCTAGGCCACTCCAGGACCTTAATGTGCTTCTTCTTGAGCCACTCCTTTGTTGCCTTGGCCGTGTGTTTTGGGTCATTGTCATGCTGGAATACCCATCCACAACCCATTTTCAATGCCTTGGCTGAGGAAAGGAGGTTCTCACCAAAGATTTGACGGTACATGGCCCTGTCCATCGTCCCTTTGATGCGGTGAAGTTGTCCTGTCCCCTTAGCAGGGGACACCCCCAAAGCATAATGTTTCCACCTCCATGTTTGACGGTGGGGATGGTGTTCTTGGGGTCATAGGCAGCATTCCTCCTCCTCCAAACACGCAAGTTGAGTTGATGCCAAAGAGCTCCATTTTGGTCTCATCTGACCACAACACTTTCACCCAGTTCTCCTCTGAATCCTTCAGATGTTCATTGGCAAACTTCAGACGGCCCTATATATGTGCTTTCTTGAGCAGGGGGACCTTGCGGGCGCTGCAGGATTTCAGTCCTTCGCGGCGTAGTGTGTTACCAATTGTTTTCTTGGTGACTATGGTCCCAGCTGCCTTGAGATCATTGACAAGATCCTCCCGTGTAGTTCTGGGCTGATTCCTCACCGTTCTCATGATCATTGCAACTCCACGAGGTGAGATCTTATATGGAGCCCCAGGCAGAGGGAGATTGACAGTTCTTTTGTGTTTCTTCCATTTGCGAATAATCGCACCAACTGTTGTCACCTTCTCACCAAGCTGCTTGGCGATGGTCTTGTAGCCCATTCCAGCCTTGTGTAGGTCTACAATCTTGTCCCTGACATCCTTGGAGAGCTCTTTGGTCTTGACCATGGTGGAGAGTTTGGAATCTGATTGATTGATTGCTTCTGTGGACAGGTGTCTTTTATACAGGTAACAAGCTGAGATTAGGAGCACTCCCTTTAAGAGTGTGCTCCTAATCTCAGATCGTTACCTGTATAAAAGACACCTGGGAGCCAGAAATCTTTCTGATTGAGAGGGGGTCAAATACTTATTTCCCTCATTAAAATGCAAATCAATTTATAACATTTTTGACATGCGTTTTTCTGGATTTTTGTTGTTGTTATTCTGTCTCTCACTGTTCAAATAAACCTACCATTAAAATTATAGACTGATCATTTCTTTGTCAGTGGGCAAACGTACAAAATCAGCAGGGGATCAAATACTTTTTTCCCTCACTGTATAAGTTATCCAGTGCGAGCATATGTGCTGAATACCTTAAGATGTTACAGGTGTCAAACTTATGGGCATGTGGCAGCAGTGTGTAGGAGGGAGATTCCAAGGTGTGAGAAGTGTGCAGAAGGGCATGAAACAAAGGAGTATGAAGCAGTGGGGAAAGTGGTGGTGTGTGCTAATTGTAGGGGTGGCCATGGGGCTGGGGATCAGACATGTCCAGTGCGAGAGAAGCAGGTTGAGGTATCCAGGGTTAGAGTAGAGAAGAAGTTGTCATATGCGGAGGCAGTGAAGAAAGTAGAGGAAGATGGGTCAAGGGGGAGGGATCCTGAGAGAAATGGTGTGAGTAGTAGAGCTGTACCAGTACAGAGGGATAAACCAAAAAGTGATATATGGTTCAGCAAGATTGGATTTTTAGCGTTTATAGCAATGGTTATTAATTGTACTGCAGGGATGGAACGCAAATTGAAGAAAATTGAGGTGGTGGTGGCAGCTGCAGAGAGATATTTGGGTGTGCAAGACTTGACAGCAGAAGAGTTACAGGGAGTGTTAAGTGGTGATGTCCCATCAATTCAAGTTGAGGGCATGAGGTAGGAGTGAGTGTATTTAAACAGTGGAGAAGGGTGGGGTTAATTATTAGTTGTAGTGTTGAAGGTGTGAGTGTAGTGTTAGATGGTAGGATATTTCTTAGCTTTGGTTTATTTAATTTTTCAAGGAAAGATAAGGGAGTTGAACTCCAGTTTAGTAGGTGGCGGTAATGCAACAAATTGGATGCCAACCGCCGTTAAACCTCATTGAAGAAGAAGATCTAGTTTGAGCCTTTTGCCATTCCGTCGTCATGTAAACACGTGGGCCAAAAAAGCCATATATAGAGGTAAAAGACGCCATTGTTCGAAACAGTCCACCACTGGTAGCATTATATAAAGAAGTATCTAACATGGCGTCTACGAGCCGGTTTGTATATAATCTATTCCAAACTGTGTTCTTTGTGTTTTGCATTATTATGTTTTCATGTAGGGTACAGTTATTGAACAAAGGGTGGGGGGTGGCGATCAACACCTAGAGACGTTTGTTTCTAACGCGACTCTCCGGTGGTTTTCATCATAGCCGCCGGAATGTCCATACTAGTTCACCTTAACTAACGTTAGCCTACCAGAAAATACTATCAAATCACAGTTTGACACATTGTATAGATCGTATATCATGTTAACTTGATCGTGTTGCTCGTGTGCATCCGAGGTCGAGGACGATGTAGAACAACATGAATGATGTATATATCTTCCAAATCATGACGCACATGCGACTGTGAATGACCGATGTAACGTTTTTAAAAGGGATGGGTGATGTCGCACGGTGATGTTATCGGGCGATCTCAGCTGGCTAACTCCAATTACACTAGCTAACGTTAGTTAATATATTTTTACAGTAGCCGAGTGTCAACGCATGACACATTGACAGTGATCTAATCATTACAAGTTATTAATCCATTGATAATAGTTATAAGGACACGGCAAGTTGATTTGGTTATTTTACCAACTAACTAACTTAAAATAAATAGCTTGTTTTCGCTTGCCTAAACGAAGAGAAACCGAATGTTAACGTACCCGTGTCAAAGGAAACAGACAGGGGATTGGAAGAATACTTTTAGTGGCAGAATTTCGGCTAGTTAGCTATATGGGGTATGTGTCGGTTTTGGTATTAACGTTATAGAATCGAATTGGTGTCGAAGATAATTTCCAAAACGCAGGATGCCCATTTTATGGGTCCCGTGGTCCCACGAAGGACCGTTTCGATGCGCTTTTTGGCCACATCAGCATAATTTCGGTTGGAAATTCGTCTGGGTACAAGTAAACACACAATCTTTGTGGTGGCTTCTGCACCACTAGCTAGGTTTGCAGTACTTCCCAGTCCAGTTATATTATATTATATTATATTATATTATATTATATATATATATATATATATATATATAATGGCGGTGATTGCTTGTGAAAAGTTAAACCATTGTAACTTGTAATTTTCAGAAGTGCCTTTTTGTTTTAATAATCTTAAAGGTAGCTAACTATGTTCCTAATATTTCTCTGATCAAGGGGAAGACTGACATGTTTCATAATTTGTGCAAAATTTGAACAAAGGCCTGTAAGATTTCCCTGTCATTATCATCATTTGCCAATTCAAATCTCACAGTAAACAATCGGCTTTAACCGAAGTTCACTGAAGTGTGTAGAGTAAGTGAACTAATACCACAAACTTGACAGTAAACCAGCTTTATGGAGATAAGTACAGTCACATTCAATTCTGGGGTAACTCTCACTAGGCAGGGTCAGAGCTTAGAGGTCACTGTCGGCTGACCTCTGGGATTTCTTCTTTACTTGCAGTGGAGACGTCCTTGCCCTTCCCAAGGTGCAGTGCCCCAACCACCCAGACGCCATGCTGGTGGAAGACTACAGAGCAGGGGACATGATCTGCCCCGAGTGTGGCCTTGTAGTGGGTGAGGGATAGAGCACGCACAGCTTTGTATTACTATACTTGAGGACTTTTTACCCTAAACCGAACCCTAATTCTAACCCAACCTTAAACCTAACCCCTAAGCCTAAAATAGCCTTTTTTAGAAGTTAGGACCGGCCAAATCTTCTCACTACTCTGAATTGGCTTTGGTTTACCATTGTTGTAAACCAAGGCCAATTGTCAACAGACTGACACAAAGCCTTATCTGTAGGGAGGAGAAGTCTTTGCAGTAGGTAAATAGCGTAACATAACATAAACCGACATAGGCCTGCTGGCCCTACACTTCTATAGACACGTACTCAAAATACTAACCTCTAGTTCAGAGGGAGTGATGTGACAGTGTTTGTGCTGGTATTATGTGACTCGAGCAGTGATGTCATGTCAGACATGCCACATAGTTAGAGTGCATAATAATATGTAACAGGATACCATGAAATTCTAGAAATGACAACATCCTCTCAAAGATGCAATAGAATCAAATCTGTCCACACCTTCCTTAGACTTCCTTGGAAAGCCACGGTAGTTAGAGCAACGGATTGCATTACAAGGCTGTATCTGAACGTAACATAGCAGGTCTCCCATAATGAGTCCCATAGGAAACACTTAGCTAATCATATATAGTGGGTAAGTGGGCCGATTCAGTAATGCTAGATTGTATCCCATAGCTTTGCCATAAACAGATTAACGTCATATTAGTGCTCGATATTAGCGTGATTTATGTATGGAAAGGGTTTATGGGATTAAGGCGAAGAATCTAATCCCTGACCCTGCTAGTTTCCAGGAAGAGACGATAAACGAGAAAAAATATTGGACAAAGGAAAGTCTCACTCAGGAACTGGACAATGACGCCATCTTGTGGCCTGGTCTGGGAAGTGCAGGGTGTAATCAAATCTGTGACCGGAACAATGGGGAGATTAGCCACGTTTGGTTGAGTCCTGGTTGTATCATTAGACCAAGTGGTGGCCAGGGTCCCACTGACACGCAATACTGCTTCCTTCCCTAATATCGTATTTCCTCATCTCCTTTTGTCCACGCTCTGTCATAGCCGGCCGCGACCGGGAGACCCATGGGGCGGCGCACAATTGGCCCAGCGTCGTCCAGGGTAGGGGAGGGAATGGCCGGCAGGGATGTAGCTCAGTTGGTAGAGCATGGCGTTTGCAACGCCAGGGTTGTGGGTTCGTTTCCCACGGGGGACAAGTATGAAATAAATAAAAATATAATGTATGCACTCACTAACTGTAAGTCGCTCTGGATAAGAGCGTCTGCTAAATGACTAAAATGTAAATGTCACAAAAGGAAGGACTCACTTGGTGTAAGCATTATACTATGATGGTGAAATCAATACAGTGGGTGCTTGATGTTAATCACATTCATGTCAGTGCGCACTGCTCAAGGAGACGAAGTAGAGTAAATTACACAAGGAAAGGAAGAGGTTTGAACGTATTGTAGCGTGGCCCCATGCGGTAATGTGACTGGTTCCTCCTCAGGTGACAGGGTGATTGATGTGGGTTCAGAGTGGAGGACCTTCACCAACGAGAAAGACACCAAAGACCCGTCCAGAGTGGGCGACGCCCAGAATCCACTCCTCAACGGGGGAGACTTGACCACCATGATCAGCAAGGTAAGTACACAAAGTTATCACTTACAGGGAAAGCTGCTCTAAAACTATTTTAATGTTTGTGATCTGTGGCTAGATGTTGATGCATGACAAGAGAAGGACCACATCTAAATGTGGCCCAGGGAGCCAGACAAAGAAATGCAATGACAAGAAAATGTCTGCTCCCCTTTGTGTGTGACATGGTCATCATCAGGTACCACAAGTTCCTCTGGTCTCCATAAAATAGACTTCATTGTCATAAGATGTGTTGGTAGTAAATGGGTTATGCTAATAAAAGGATCAGACATTGCATATGTGTTAAAAAAAAAAAATTATAATAGCATTTTTGTATGGTTGTATTTCTCATGATAGTGTCTTGTTGTATTTGTATCATTCATTCCTTGTTATGTAGCTTGTATTTTCTGCTACATCTTTTGTGTGAAGCAGGGCTCCTTGAAAATGGGACTTCCCTGTGAAAAACAAAGGTTAAATAAAAAGTATTTATTACCACTATTGGTTCCAACCATTCTGTTGTCACCATAGGGAACAGGCGCGGCGAGTTTTGACGAGTTCGGCAACTCCAAATACCAGAACCGGCGGACCATGAGCAGTTCAGACCGCGCCATGCTAAACGCCTTCAAAGAGATTACCACCATGGCCGACCGGATCAACCTACCAAGGAACATCATAGTGAGTTCTGTTCTCTCTTCCATTTGTTTAGCTTTGTGGAACCTAGTAGCTAGCTAGCTAACTGCTCATTTCTACCTACAGTGCCTTGCAAAAGTATTCATCCCCCATGCCGTTTTTACTATTTTGTTGCATTACAACCTGTAATTTTTAATTGATTTTTATTTGGATTTAATGTAATGGACATACACAAAATAGTCCAAATTGGTGAAGTGAAATTACAAAAATTACTTTTTTCAAAAGATTCTAAAAAATTAATAACGCAAAAGTGGTGCGTGCATATGTATTCACCCCCTTTGCTATGAAGCCCCTAAATAAGATCTGGTGCAACCAATTACCTTCAATAATTAGTTAAATAAAGTCCACCTGTGTGCAATCTAAGTGTCACATGATCTGTCACATGATCTCAGTAAATATACACCTGTTCTGAAAGGCCCCAGAGTCTGCAACACCACTAAGCAAGGGGCACCACCAAGCAAGCGGCACCATGAAGACCAAGGAGTTCTCCAAACAGGTCAGGGCCAAAGTTGTGGAGAAGTACAGATCAGGGTTAGGTTATAAAAAAATATCAGAAACTTTGAACATCCCACGGAGCACCATTAAATCCATTATTAAAAAATTGAAAGAATATGGCACCACAACAAACCTGCCAAGAGAGGGCCTCCCACCAAAACTCACGGACCAGGCAAGGAGGGCATTAATCAGAGCAAACAAAGAGACCAAAGATAACCCTGAAGGAGCTGCAAAGCTCCACAGCAGAGATTGGAGTATTTGTCCATAGGACCACTTTAAGCCGTACACTCCACAGAGCTGGGCTTTACGGAAGAGTGGCCAGAAAAAAGCCATTGCTTAAAGAAACAAATAAGCAAACACATTTGGTGTTCGCCAAAAGGCATGTGGGAGACTCCCCAAACATATGGAAGAAGGTACTCTGGTCAGATGAGACTAAAATTGAGCTTTTTTGTCATCAAGGAAAACGCTATGTCTGGCGCAAACCCAACACCTCTCTTCACCCCGAGAACACCATGCATGGTGGTGGCAGCATCATGCTGTGGGGATGTTTTTCATCGGCAGGGACTGGGAAACTGGTCAGAATTGAAGGAATGATGGATGGCGCTAAATACAGGGAAATTCTTGAGGGAAACCTGTGTCTTCCAGAGATATGAGAATGGGACGGAGGTTCACCTTCCAGCAGGACAACGACCCTAAGCATACTGCTAAAGCAACACTCGAGTGGTTTAAGGGGAAAAATTTAAATGTCTTGGAATGGCCTAGTCAAAGCCCAGATCTCAATCCAATTGAGAATCTGTGGTATGACTTAAAGATTGCTGTACACCAGCAGAACCCATCCAACTTGAAGGAGCTGGAGCAGTTTTGCCTTGATGAATGGGCAAAAATCCCAGTGGCTAGATGTGCCAAGCTTATAGAGACATACCCCAAGAGACTTGCAGCTGCAATTGCTGCAAAAGGTGGCTCTACAAAGTATTGACTTTGGGGGGGGGGGGGATAGTTATGCACGCTCAATTTTTTTTTTTTTGTCTAGCTTCACACACAAAAATATTTTGCATCTTCAAAGTGGTAGGCATGTTGTGTAAATCAAATGATACAAACCCCCAAAAAATCCATTTTAATTCCAGGTTGTAAGGCAACAAAATAGGAAAAATGCCAAGGGGGGTGAATATAAGCCACTGTACATGGATTCATATATTTCCAAAACTCAAGTTATTTAGCAGGTTACTCTAAATATGGGGTTTTCTCTTAAAGGTGCAATACGCAGAAATCGCTCTGCCATTTCCTGGTTGCTAAAATTCGAATAGTTCGCCTAATTTCAGTTTATCTGACAAATCAAGCAATGCATAGTTTAGAGAACAAAAAACGAGACTTGAGAACAAGAAGCATAGACACAGAACAGATCTACTACTGTTCTTAGACTTGCTTTGAATGAGAATGACAGATCTATAACTCACATTTCTAAGTGAATTTGGTTGGGTTGACCAAAAAGGTACATATTGCAGCTTTAACCAAATTATAGTAATGTCTGCAGCATTTTAAGAGATTTTGCGCTGAGCTGAATGTTGTCCTGAATGTTGTCCTGCAGGACCGAACAAATAACTTATTTAAGCAAGTGTACGAACAGAAGAGCCTGAAGGGGCGGGCCAACGATGCCATCGCATCAGCCTGCCTGTACATCGCCTGCAGACAAGAGGGTGTGCCTCGGACATTTAAAGGTGAGCTCCTATAAATACGATGTTTAGAGCTCATATTAGGATGAAACAATGTTTCACACAACACCTTGGAATGAGTGTCTGTTGCTACAAATTTAAAACCAAGACTTCATGGTTATAATATATTCCTTGGTTGCGTTCATTAGGCACCAAACGGAAGAAAATTGTCAAACAAGGAGGGCTACTACCTGGACAGGTCCAATTAGAAACCCTTATTTTCATCTTGCGTTTAAAAAAATGTTCTCTGTTGCATGCCTTATTAAAATGATCCTGATGGTGTATCACTAATGACTCCCTTGTCATCCATCCCCCGCAGAGATCTGCGCCGTGTCCCGCATCTCCAAGAAGGAGATTGGCCGCTGCTTCAAGCTGATCCTCAAGGCCCTGGAGACCAGCGTGGACCTCATCACCACCGGAGACTTCATGTCCCGCTTCTGCTCCAACCTGGGCCTGCCCAAGCAGGTGCAGATGGCGGCCACCTACATCGCCCGGAAGGCAGTGGAGCTGGACCTGGTGCCTGGCAGGAGCCCCATCTCCGTGGCCGCCGCCGCCATCTACATGGCCTCCCAGGCCTCTGCCGAGAAGAAGACCCAGAAAGGTGAGGTGGGGGATTGTGGGAGATACAGTGGGGGGAAAAAAGTATTTGATCCCCTGCTGATTTTGTACGTTTGCCCACTGACAAAGACATGATCAGTCTATCATTTTAATGGTAGGTTTATTTGAACAGTGAGAGACAGAATAACAACAAAATAATCCAGAAAAACGCATGTAAAAAATGTTATAAATTGATTTGCATTTTAATGAGGGAAATAAGTATTTGACCCCTCTGCAAAACATGACTTAGTACTTGGTGGCAAAACCCTTGTTTGCTATCACAGAGGTCAGATGTTTCTTGTAGTTGGCCACCAGGTTTGCACACATCTCAGGAGGGATTTTGTTCCACTCCTTTTTGCAGATCTTCTCCAAGTCATTAAGGTTTTGAGGCTGACGTTTGGCAACTCGAACATTCAGCTCCCTCCACAGATTTTCTATGGGATTAAGGTCTGGAGACTGGCTAGGCCACTCCAGGACCTTAATGTGCTTCTTCTTGAGCCACTCCTTTGTTGCCTTGGCCGTGTGTTTTGGGTCATTGTCATGCTGGAATACCCATCTACCACCCATTTTCAATGCCCTGGCTGAGGGAAGGAGGTTCTCACCCAAGATTTGACGGTACATGGCCCAGTCCATCGTCCCTTTGATGCGGTGAAGTTGTCCTGTCCCCTTAGCAGAAAAACACCCCCAAAGCATGATGTTTCCACCTCCATATTTGACGGTGGGGATGGTGTTCTTGGGGTCATAGGCAGCATTCCTCCTCCTCCAAACACGGCGTGTTGAGTTGATGCCAAAGAGCTCGATTTTGGTCTCATCTGACCACAACACTTTCACCCAGTTCTCCTCTGAATCATTCAGATGTTCATTGGCAAACTTCAGACAGCCCTGTATATGTGCTTTCTTGAGCAGGGGGACCTTGCGGGCGCTGCAGGATTTCAGTCCTTCACGGTGTAGGTTGTTACCAATTGTTTTCTTGGTGACTATGGTCCCAGCTGCCTTGAGATCATTGACAAGATTATCCCGTGTAGTTCTGGGCTGATTCCTCACCGTTCTCATGATCATTGCAACTCCATGAGGTGAGATCTTGCATGGAGCCCCAGACCGAGGGAGATTGACAGTTCTTTTGTGTTTCTTCCATTTGCGAATAATCGTACCAACTGTTCACCTTCTCACCAAGCTGCTTGGCGATGGTCTTGTAGCCTATTCCAGCCTTGTGTAGGTCTACAGTCTTGTCCCTGACATCCTTGGAGAGCTCTTTGGTCTTGGCCATGGTGAAGAGTTTGGAATCTGATTGATTGATTGCTTCTGTGGACAGGTGTCTTTTATACAGGTAACAAACTGAGATTAGGAGCACTCCCTTTAAGAGTGTGCTCCTATTCTCAGCTCGTTGCCTGTATAAAAGACACCTGGGAGCCAGAAATCTTTCTGATTGAGAAGGGGTCAAATACTTATTTCCCTCATTAAAATGCAAATCAATTTATAACATTCTTTACATTCGTCTTTCTGGATTTCTTTGTTGTTATTGTCTCTCACTGTTCAAATAAACCTACCATTAAAATTATAGACTGATCATTTATTTGTCAGTGGGCAAACGTACAAAATCAGCAGGGGATCAAATACTTTTTTCCCTCACTGTAGTGGTGGTTGATTGTCTTTTTGAGGTGGTCATCACTTAAAGTTCTTTATTGGCTGAATCTGAACTACACTACATGACCAGAAGTATGTGGACACCTGCTCGTCGAACATCTCATTCCAAAATCATGGGCATTAATATGCAGTTGGTCCCACCTTTGCTGATATCAAAGCCTCCACTCTTCAGGGAAGGCTTTCCACTAGATGTTGGGACATTGCTGCGGGGACTTGCTTCTATTCAGCCACAAGAGCATTAGTGATATCGGGCATTGATGTTGGGCGATTAGGCCTGGCTCACAGTCGGCGTTCCAATTCATCCCAAAGGTGTTCGATGGGGTTGAGGTCAGGGCTCTGTGCAGGCCAGTCAAGTTCTTACACACTGATCTCAACAAACCATTTCTGTATGGACCTTGCTTTGTGCACAGGGGCATTGTCATGCTGAAACAGGAAAGGGCCTTCCCCAAACTGTTGCCACAAAGTTGGAAGCACAGAATCGTCTAGAATGTAATTGTATGCTGTAGCGTTAAGATTTCCCTTCACTGGAACTAAGGGGCCTAGCCCGAACCATGAAAAACAGCCCCAGACCGTTATTCCTCCTCCACCAAACTTTACAGTTGGCAGTATGCTTTCGGGCAGGTAGCGTTCTCCTGGCATCCGCCAAACCCAGATTCGTCCATCGGACTGCCAGTTGGTGAAGCGTTATTCATCACTCCAGAGAACTCGTTTCCACTGCTCCAGAGTCCAATGGCGGCAAGCTTTACACCACTCCAGCTGATGCTTAGCATTGCGCACAGTGATCTTAGGCTTGTTTGCAGCTGCTTGGCCATGGAAACCCATTTCATGAAGCTCCCAATGAACAGTTCTTGTGCTGGCTTTGCTTCCGGAGGCAGTTTGGAACTCGGTAGTGAGTATTGCAACCGAGGACAGACCATTTTTACGCGCTTCAGCACTCAGTGGTCCAGTTCTGTGAACTTGTGTGGCCTACCACTTCGCGGCTGAGCCATTGTTGCTCCTAGACGTTTCCACTTCAAAATAACAGCACTTCCAGTTGACCGGGGCAGCTCTAGCAGGGCAGAAATTTGAGGAACTGACTTGTTGGAAAGGTGGAATCCTATGACAGTGCCGTGTTGAAAGTCACTGAGCTCTTCAGTAAGGCCATTCTACTGCCAATGTTTGTCTATGGAGATTGCAATGGCTGTGTGCTCGATTCTATACACCTGTCAGCAACGGGTGTGGCTGAAATAGCCAAATCCACTAGTATGAAGGGGTGTCCACATACATTTTCACAGCACTCTATATCCAAAGTATTTGCCCCCTTTCAAATTGTATCTACTTTTGCATATTTTTGATACTGAATGTTATCAGATCTTCAACCAAAACCTAAAATTAGATAAAGGGAACCTGAGTGAACAAATAACACAACAATTACGTAATTTATTTAACAAAGTTATGCAACACCCAATGCCCCTGTGTGAAATAGTAATTGCCCCCTTACACTCAATAACTGGTTGTGCCACATTTAGCTGCAATGACTCCAACCAAACACTTCCTGTAGTTGTTGATCAGACTCTCGCCTTGCTGTGGAGGAATTTTGGCCCACTCTTCCATACAGAACTGCGACATTTGTGGGTTTTCAAGCATGAACTGCTCGTTTCAAGTCCTGCCACAACATCTCAATTGGGATTAGGTCTGGACTTTGGCTAGCCCATTCCAAAATTTATAATTTGTTGCTTTTTAGCCATTTTCATGTAGACTTGATTGTGTGTTTTGGATCATTGTCTTGCTGCATGACCCAGCTGCGCTTCAGCTTCAGCTCACAGACGGATGGCCTGATATTCTCCTGTAGAATTCTCTGATACAGAGCAGAATTCATGGTTCCTTCTATTAAGGCAAGTTGTCCAGGTCCTGAGGCAGCAAAGCATCCCCAAACCATCACACCACCACCACCATGCTTGACCTTTGGTATGATGTTCTTACTGTGGAATGCAGTGTTTGGTTTTCACCAGGCATAATGGGACCCATGTCATCTAAAAAGTTATACTTTTGAATCATCTGTCCATAGAAAATTTTTCCAAGAGTCTTGATGATCATCCAGGTGCTTCCAGGTACTTTTTGGCAAACTTGAGTCAACTTTTTGAGATGTGGCAGGACTTGAAACAAGCAGTTCATGCTTGAAAAGCAACAAATGTCGCTGAGTTAAAGCAGTTCTGCATGCAAGAGTTGGCCAACATTCCTCCACAGTGACATGAGAGACTGATCAACAACTACAGGAAGCATTTGGTTGCAGTCATTGCAGCTCAAGGTGGCACAACCAGTTATTGAGTGTAAGGGGGTCATTACTATTTCACACAGGGGCATTGGGTGTTGCATAACTTAAATAAATAAAACATTTTGTATTTGTAAACTCAGGTTCCCTTTATCTAATATTAGGTTTTGGTTGAAGATATGATAACATTCAGTATCAAAAAATTGAGAAAATATGAAAGGGGGCAAATACTTTTTCATGGCACTGTGTAGTATATTTGTGTTTGTTTAAGCTTTATAACCTGCTTCAGTAAATTTCAGGCATGAATAACAGTATAACAGTGTGATGCTCATGTGGTATTTCTGATTTGAGAGCTCACACAAACAGTTTCTGAAGGTTCGGGGACTCGTATTTCTGATAGTTCTGAGAACACAGGTGCAGCACCAATGGTCTCTGAATATTCTTAAAGCACCAGTAGTAATTTCTGCAAATCTATGCTTTTGGACAGAGATTGGAGACATCGCCGGTGTGGCGGATGTCACGATCAGACAGTCGTACAGACTCATCTACCCCCGCGCTGCCGACCTCTTTCCCCCTGACTTCAAATTCGACACCCCCGTGGACAAACTGCCCCAGCTGTGATGACCCGCTTGCCCCAACAACACTTTCTGCTGTACTGGGTTCTTTTTTTTATTGAATTGGATTTCTACGATTCTTTCCCCTTCTTTTCCCTTGTTAATTAAGCCTTCGGGCCTTTGTGAAAGCACTTTTTGCAGGAATACAGACAAGTACAGGACACACATTCCAATGCTTTTAGAATTAATTGCAAACTGTACATACAGTATTTCATTTGAGTGTGTGTGTATATATATACTGTATTTATGTCCAAGTGAGAAAATGTAATTGGTGCTTGCAATATTAGGCTGGTTTTATACTGTATACACCTACTTTTGTAGGAAATGAGCAGGTTACATTTTGTTAGCTTGTTTGCATTGTATTAAATTAAATGCTTTTCTGAAAAGCATGTTGAACATCTCATGCATTGAATAACATTAAACTTTGTACGGAATGTGTTTGCTGAGTGTATTGACTCTAATACTGCTTTTTATTTTATCATTTGAAATATTAAACTTTTGTTCTATTACTAGACATATGTTCCACTTGGGAGTACATTGATCAGTACATCTCTGCCCTTCAGACAGCCAGACAAGTTGATCAAGTTCCAGCTTGTATCGTCCCTCCTGTCAGGTGTACAGTTGTGGGCCTAGGATAGCAATTGAAGCAAGAGTTCAACACACCTTTGCATCTTTTCAAAACCAAAGTAATTTCTAAGGGTCAAAGGTCATCTGGCTGTCATTACATCAAGTATTTGGAAAGTTGAACATGACAAAGTTATACTTTAGCTGTGCCACTCGGTCTAAGGCACTGCATCTCAGTGCTTGAGGCGTCACTACAGACCCCCTGGTTCAACTGGCCGTGATTGGGAGTCCCATAGGGCCCAGCGTCGTCAAGTTTGGCCGGTGTAGGCCGTCATTGTAAATAAGATCTTGTTCTTAACTGACTTGCCTAGTTAAATAAATAAAATAAGGGTTACTTGCTCTCGATGCTTTACCTGGATTGATTAAAGGTAAATGAGTCTCTTTACTCTTCTGCCAGAGGTTTCGATCCTTCTAAGAGACGTTTTAGTTATCCACTTACCTCGACTCCAAATCCAGGTCACTCCCTGCTATTTCTCCAGAGCGCTTCAGTAAGATACACTCTGGGTCACGGCTGAACAGTGGACTGCCGTAGTACGTTAATGGACAGTTCTATTGGGCATGTTGCTCTTCACACCATTGAAGAGATTCTCAAAGCAAAGAGACCAAGACATAGCATGGCCTTGAAAGTGATGCGCTCACACCAATAGAATACAATATGCAAAGGTAGCACCACTCTATTAAAAACGTTTAATTTGTGCATTCATGATAGACGACTGCTTCTTTACACCAGGGCCAACAGTCTTGTAACTTCAATGTGGTGTACCATTCAAAAAAGCTTCTGTTTTTGCAACACGCTCAAGCAGCCATTTAAGCACGGAGAAATAACTTTGTACAATCTATTTTCATAATTACACTAAACATAGATACAAAAATAACTATTGATAAAATGAGTGCTATCAGCTTAATTGTGTGTACATACATATATAATATACCCTGCCCTCACCTGTAGTGATTCATTTACATATTGTCTGCACAAACTGCCACTGAGCCAAGTTGAAGCTCCAGGGTGAAGTTTCCCTTAGGTAAAGATCTAGGGTCAGCTTCCCTTAGGTAAAGATCTAGGGTCAGCTTCCCCTTCCCCAATCCTAACCTAGAGGCAACTTCACCCTACACATAGGTTTATTAAGTCAGTTCCATCATACATCCATAGTCCCACTGTCAGGACTGAATGGATGAGTTTTGGTAATCAGCTGTACTGTATCAGTCACTTCAGATCCACCATTTGACTAAGTCCAATCATTGCAGGCTGTGACGTCTTCTGGTTCTTGTATCTTCAGTTAAAAAGAATAATTGAGGTATCGAGGTTGGAATCAATTCCATTTCAAATCAGTCAATTCAGGTAGGGAATGGAAATTCAACAGAAATCCTAAATTCATTAATTCGCTGCATCGATTGAATTATAATGGAACGGACCCAAACTCTGTTCGAAATGCTAGAGTAATTGATTCTATCCACAAGAGCACAACATTGCTAGCTGAATGCATTGTTATCCCCCAAGAACAAAATCTGGGTCTGTATAGCTCAGGGGTCTCAGAGTAGGAGTGCTGATCTAGGATCAGGTACCCCTGTTCATGTAATCCTTTTCATTGCAAAACTGATCCTAAATCAGCACTTCTACTCTGAGACGCTTGATTCATATGGCCCCTGCTTAATGGTGCTAGGAATCCACCAGAGGGAGCCATGTCCGATATGTCTCCATATTGTGTGCTCCTTACAAATGACTTTAAAGCAGCACAGTCGCCTTTGATGTGTCTAGAACTCTTTGTTCTACCGCTTAAAACATGGTCCTTTATGCTAGTAAATGAGGGATAGTTGCAATACCATGAGGACTAACACTGGATCCACCGCTTTGCCTAATGATCATCTGTTTAAAATTAAACATTTTCTGCACTCTATTCTTTGAGTCAGCCAGCTCTTAGCTTTGCTAGCAGAAACAGGAAGGCATTCTTTAAAAACTGTGGGAGGGTTCTCCCTGCATTGTTGGGAAGGGCCCGTAACTAAGCATTTCACTGTTAGTCCACACCTGTTGTTTACGAAGCATGTGACGAATAAGTGTGTGGGTGGGGGATGAGAATGACTAGGATCAGCTATAAAGGAGCCCTTACTTTGGGTTTCAAGTCAAAAGGCAGTAGTAGTCAAAATGTGTTTTCTTTAACCTCACGTGACGGTTCAGTGATAAATGCTCAAAATACTCATACAAGGCAGACATGTCAAAACCTTACAGAGAGAAGTCATTTAGTTATGGCTTGAGAAATGACTCGTTAATACAGATGAATAATATTCTGTACATAATATTTAAAAAAAAGACTGACAATGAATAACATGTTGCCGGCGTGTCCTTTGACAGAGTTCATATGAAAACATTCTCAGTGGTCAGACAAAAGAAAACATGCGCTGGAGGCCTCCTTCCCCCTCTTCTCTCTGAATTCTCAGAAGAGAAGCAAAATAGAATCTCTTTATGTTAAAAAAGTTATTCATTTTGTTAAAAAATAAACAAGGGTGTTCAGTTGTGGAGTCGGGGGGCGTCTTTCAATGGCACAGAGTGTGCCCAAAGGCTGGAAGAGCGATGTTTTCCCCTCCCTCTCAACGTTTGTTTGGAAAAGAGGCGGATTTTAAAATGTGAGCTACAGTCAGTCAGCGCTGTGTTGTTTGGTTCACAGTGTGTGTTTGTTCAACGTGTTAGGAGGAGGGAGGGGGGCTAACACCAGTCTGCGATGTAGTCAAAGTCTGAGAACATGTCCTGCTCATTCCTGCTGAGCGCCCTGGGTTCTCTGGGCGGGGTCAGGATGGGCGCTTCTGAGGTAAATTCGTTGTCGAAGTTGCTGACGTCATTGGAGTCCTGGATGGTCGGCACGAACGGAGGCTTCACCTTCTTGGCCAGTAGTCCGTTCCAATCCATATTCTGTGGGGACAAAGGAAGGAGAAAATGGATGAAATAGTGAATTTATGTCAACTATCAAATCAAATCAAATTTTATTTGCCACATGCGCCGAATACAAAAGGTGTAGACATTACCATGAAATGCTTACTTACAGCCCTTAAGCAACAATGCATTTATTTTTAAATAAAAATGTAAAATAAAACAAAAAAGTGTTGAGAAAAAAAGAGCAGAAGTAAAATAAAATAACAGTAGGGAGGCTATATATACAGGGGGGTACCGGTGCAGAGTCAATGTGCGGGGGCACCGGCTAGTTGAGGTAATATGTACATGTGGGTAGAGTTAAAGTGACTATGCATAAATAATTAACAGAGTAGCAGCAGCGTAAAAAGATGGGGTGGGGGTGGGGGGGGGCAGTGCAAATAGTCCAGGTAGCCATGATTAGCTGTTCAGGAGTCTTATGGCTTGGGGGTAGAAGCTGTTGAGAAGCCTTTTGGACCTAGACTTGGCGCTCCGGTACCGCTTGCCGTGCGGTAGCAGAGAGAACAGTCTATGACTAGGGTGGCTGGAGTCTTTGACAATTTTGAGGGCCTTCCTCTGACACCGCCTGGTATAGAGGTCCAGGATGGCAGGAAGCTTGGCCCCAGTGATGTACTGGGCCGTACGCACTACCCTCTGTAGTGCCTTGCGGTCAGAGGCCGAGCAGTTGCCATACCAGGCGGTGATGCAACCAGTCAGGATGCTCTCGATGGTGCAGCTGTAGAACCTTTTGAGGATCTGAGGACCCATGACAAATCTTTTCAGTCTCCTGAGGGGGAATAGGCTTTGTCATGCCATCTTCACGACTGTCTTGGTGTGTTTGGACCATGATAGTTCGTTGGTGATGTGGACACCAAGGAACTTGAAGCTCTCAACCTGTTCCACTACAGCCCCGTCGATGAGAATGGGGGCGTGCTCAGTCCTCTTTTTTTTCCTGTAGTCCACAATCATCTCCTTTGTCTTGGTCACGTTGAGGGGAGGTTGTTATCCTGGCACCACACGGCCAGGTCTTTGACCTCCTCCCTATAGGCTGTCTCATCGTTGTCGGTGATCAGGCCTACCACTATTGTGTCGTCGGCAAACTATCAGGACAGACGTATTGAATCGTCTACCTTGTGAGAAAAAAAGTTAATGACAACCAAGATAATAAAGGAGACAAGTCGAATGAATATTATAAACTGGGTGGTTCGAGCTCTGAATGCTGATTGGCTGACAGCTGTGGTATATCAGACTGTATACCATGGGTATGACAAAACACTTATTTTATATTGGCCATATACCACACCTCCTCAGGCCTTATTGCTTAAGTAGCCTACATATGTAATGATGTGTCCACATTGCCTGTAATCCAGGCTGTTTTGGATAACAATATCAAAACAGATCAAATATATAAAATAAAATAAAAAATACTTTCAACTTACTCTGAAGAACAGATGTTTCTTTACTTCTTCTGCGTCTCGTTCTCCTGCCCCCAGACGTCTTTCTGGACTCCTCCTCAAAAGCTACAAACATAAAGAGCATAACAAAGCAGAATAAACATTAAAGCTGTATTTCAATAACGCCATTGTCTTTTGTTTCTTCTCAGTTCACACTTGCTGACAGCAGTCGTTTGAGGTGTTGTGTTTCAGTAGAGGTCAATCTGAAGTTACCGTAGTAGAACTTCACCAGAACCCACCCTTCTCATGATGGAGATGGCCTCTGTTGAGAGGAACCTTGGGTAGCGGACTTCATCGTTGACGATGCTGTCAAACACCTCCTCCTCATCGTCCCCAGGGAATGGAGACTGTCGGACGGGCAAAAACACAGATTTTTGCACATACAGTCAATTATTTAGATTTTTATATGGACAAGTACTGACCAGGTCAGCTATATAAACTCAGCAAAAAAAGAAACGTCCTCTCACTGTCAACTGCGTTTATTTTCCAGCAAACTTAACATGTGTAAATATTTGTATGAACATAACAAGATTCAACAACTGAGACATAAACTGAACAAGTTCCACAGACATGTGACTAACATAAATGGAATAATGTGTCCCTGAACAAAGAGGGGGTCAAAATCAAAAGTAACAGTCACTATCTTGGCCACCAGCTGCATTAAAAGTACTGCACTGCATCTCCTCCTCATGGACTGCACCAGATTTGCCAGTTCTTGCTGTGAGATGTTACCCCACTCTTCCACCAAGGCACCTGCAAGTTCCTGGACATTTCTGGGTGGAATGGCCCTAGCCCTCACCAGAGCATATGAGCGGAGTGGAGCGGTGAGAATCTCAGCTCCTCGCTCACGGAGCTGTTCACTCCTCCGCTCCCCCCGCCCAAAGCCACATCAGGCCAGTCCGCTCATTATCGCTCAGTGCTAAACGCAGTTTGCATCGCGCTCCACTCAAATGGCCCCCCCGCTCGCTCCAAAAAAATGAAAAAAATCTGCATTTATTTCACTTTTAGCTTAAACCACAGCCTTACCTTATCTCCCCGAGTTTGTTGCATACAGACTCATCTCGGATTATCCATTCTGTCTTGAAACGGGGATCTAACACTGATGGTAAAATGAGATGTTTATCAGTATAGTATATTCCATAGCGAATTGACACGTTGTTTGCCAATGTTTCTGCAAAAGCAGCGATGCCCATTGGAAGTGCAGCGTGAGTGTCATCGGTGAGCAGGGAGGATCATCCCCAGGTTCCCCAGCTCCTTCTCCATTTTGTCTGTGAGGTCTGCCCACTGACAAGGTGCGTCAGCTGCCGTACTTGATTCAGGGTGATGTTAGCAACATTAGACTTGAGTTTGTTTTGCCATATTTTTGGAACAACCGGATGAACGACTGAATCATCCGCAGCTGGCTGCTCCATCGAGTGGCGCAGGCATTTGTGGGGCGGACACCTAATTGGTCGGTTTCCTCTGTGTTCAGGGTGCTCTTGCGTACACTTTTCACCAGGTGCCCGACTTTCACCAACAGCCTATTAATGTTGTCGTGCTCGTTAACGGCGTCTTTGATCGCCAGCTGAAGCATGTGAATGGGGCATTTCAGATGTAAATTTGACACAGTAAAGTACTGATTTATCATCGTTTCTACATTAGAGTTTATCACTTCCACAAGGACTTGCGAGGGCGCAGGTGGTCCCTCATCCTCCTCTTCATGTTCTGCGCTGCTGCTGGCATCCGCGGTCACTTCACCCTCCGCCTCCTCTTCAGTGCCAGGGAGGAGGTTAAACGCCTTGATCATGTTGCTGGCACTGTCAGTGACGACCCGAATCACACGTCGTTGCACGTTCCAATATTTCAGTACAGTTCATACTTTTGGTAAATACGATCTGCGGTATGGTGCCCCTGTATGTGCTCACAGCCCAACAAAACCGTGTGCCCCCGGAACGTCCCATCAATGAAACTGGCCACGATGCCAAGGAAGCTGTGCCCTCTTCTACTGGTCCAAATGTCCGCTGACAGAACGAGCCCATCACCATTTTGCAGTAGGTCTTGCAGTTTGGCTTCCATCTCTTCCAGGGCATGTGGCATGAGAGTGTCCCGTACGGTGTTGTAGCATGGGGGGGGGGGGGGTGTAGCCCGGTTGAGCTGCGCTGGCGAAGTGTTGCATCCCTTCGCGTTCTCCTTTACTCAGCGGTTCATAGTCCATAGAAATCATTTTTAAAAATGCTACATCCAGCTCTCTTTTTCTCTCCCTTGTTATGGTTGGGCCTTTGCGTGCAGTGAAGAAACGTTTGAATTCCTCAACCCTTTTCTCTTGTTGCTGCTGCTGCTCCTCTCGCTCTATAAAATACAAATTCATGGACAACACAAATTAAATGAAACAGATGGATTCTGGGTAAGGCTTGAGCATGCTTCAGACTCGGTGTGAGCGAGCGAAATTGGAGCGGGACATAGGGCGACGCTCCGTCCTTTTAAAAATGCCGCTCTGCGCTCTGTCCAAAATCCGCCCGCTCGCGCTCCACGCTCGCTCCCGCTCCACTCCACTCACATGCTCCTCACCCTTCGATCCAACAGGTCCCAGACGTGCTCAATGGGATTGAGATCCGGGCTCTTCGCTGGCCATAGCAGAACACTGACATTCCTGTCTTGCAGAAAATCACACACAGAACGATCAGTATGGCTGGTGGCATTGTCATGCTGGAGGGTCATGTCAGGATGAGCCTGCAGGAAGGGTACCACATGAGGGAGGAGGATGTCTTCCCTGTAACGCACAGCGTTGAGATTGCCTGCAATGACAACAAGCTCAGTCCGATGATGCTGTGACACACCGCCCCAGAGTACAGGCCTCGGTGTAACACTCATTTTTTCGACGATAAACGCAAATCCGACCATCACCCCTGGTGAGACAAAACCGCGACTCATCAGTGAAGAGCACTTTTTGCCAGTCCTGACTGGTCCAGCGACGGTGGGTTTGTGCCCATAGGCGACGCTGTTGCCGGTGATGTCTGGTGAGGACCTGCCTTACAACAGGCCTACAAGCCCTCAGTCCAGCCTCTCTTAGCCTATTGCGGACAGTCTGAGCACTGATGGAGGGATTGTGCGTTCCTGGTGTAACTCGGGCAGTTGTTGTTGCCATCCTGTACCTGTCCCGCAGGTGTGATGTTCGGATGTGCCGATCCTGTGCAGGTGTTGTTACACGTGGTCTGCCACTGCGAGGACGATCAGCTGTCCGTCCTGTCTCCCTGTAGCGCTGTCTTAGGCGTCTCACAGTACGGACATTGCAATTGATTGCCCTGGCCACATCTGCAGTCCTCATGCCTCCTTGCAGCATGCCTAAGGCAGTAGAAAGGCCTCTTTAGTGTACTAAGTTTTCATAACTTTGACCTTAATTGCCTACCGTCTGTAAGCTGTTAGTATCTTAACGACCATTCCACAGGTGCATGTTCATTAATTGTTTATGGTTCATTGAACAAGCATGGGAAACAGTGTTTAAACCCTTTACAATGAAGATCTGTGAAGTTATTTTGATTTTTACCAATTATCTTTGAAAGACAAGGTCCTGAAAAAGGGACGTTTCTTTTTTTGCTGAGTTAATATATATATATATATATATATATATATATATCAAAATATATATTTTTAGAGTTGATAAAATATTGGCCAGCTTCACGAGTCATAGTATTGAGTAGGTATGCATCCATATGACAGGTGAGAACCACTAACCTCTCCAACCAGCATCTCAAAGATGAGGACCCCCAGACCCCACCAGTCCACAGCACGCGTGTAGGACGTCTCCGTCAGAACCTCTGGGGCCAGGAACTCAGGAGTACCACAGAATGTACTGGTGCGGTCCCTGAACCCCATTCCTGCCAGAATACACATAACCAAGACATGTTTAGTACAGAAACTTTACTGTCCACACAGACATGGAAATCTGACATGCACATAAGTTTCAGATCAGCATACTGTAGACCTTACAGTGCATTCGGAAATTATTCAGACCCCTTGACCCCACTTTGTTACATTACAGCCTTATTGTAAAATTCATTAAAATTGTTCCCCCCCCATCAATCTACACACAATAACCCATAATGACAAAGCAAAAACAGGTTGAGAAAATAAAAAACGGAAATATTACATTTACATAATTATTCAGACCCTTTACTCAGCGATTACAGCCTCGAGTCTTCTTGGGTATGACACTACAAGCTTGGCACACCTGTATTTGGGAAGTTTCTCCCATTCTTCTCTGCAGATCCTCTCAAGCTCTGTCAGGTTGGATGGGGAGCGTCGCTGCACAGCTATTTTCAGGTCTCTCCAGTGATGTTCAATCAGGTTCAAGTCCGGGATCTGGCTGGGCCACTCAAGGACATTCAGAGACTTGTCCCGAAGCCACTCCTCTGTTGTCTTGGCTGTGTGCTTAGGGTCGTTGTCCTGTTGGAAGGTGAACCATTGCCCAGTCTGAGGTCCTGAGCAGGTTTTCATCAAGGATCTCTCTGACAGGCCTCCCGAGTGGCGCAGAGGTCTAAGGCACTGCATTGCAGTACTAGAGGCATCACTACAGATCCGGGTTCGATCCCGGGCTGTGTCGCAGCCAGCTGCGACCGGGAGACCCATGAAGCGGCGCACAATTGGCCCAGCGTCGTCCGGGTTAGGGGAGGGTTTGGCCGGCTGGGATGTCCTTGTCCCATCGCGCTCTAGCGACTCCTTGTGGCGGCCGGGCGCATGCACGCTGACTTCGGTCGCCAGCTGTACGGTGTTTCCTCCGACACATTGGTGCGGCTGGCTTCCGGGTTAAGCGAGTAGTGTGTCAAGAAGCAGTGCGGCTTGGCGGGGTCGTGTTTCGGAGGACGCATGGCTCTCGACCTTCGCCTCTCCCAAGTCTGTACGTGAGTTGCAGTGATGGAACAAGACTGTAAAAAATAATAGAAGTATCTCTCTGTACTTTGCTCCATTCATCTTTGCCTCGATACTGACTAGTCTCCCAGTCCCTTCCCCTGAAAAACATCCCCACAGCATGATGCTTCCACCACCATGCTTCACCGTACGAATGGTGCCAGGTTTCCTCCAGATGTGACGCTTGGCATTCAGGCCAAAGAGTTCAATCTTGGTTTCATCAATCCAGAGAATCTTGTTTCTCATGGTCAGAGTATTTAGATGCCTTTTGGCAAACTCCAATCGGGCTGTCATGTCCTTTTACTGAAGAGTGGCTTCCATCTGGCCACTCTACCATAAAGGCCTGATTGGTGGAGTGCTGCAGAGATGGTTGTCCTTCTGGAAGGTTCTCCCATCTCTACAGAGAAACTCTAGAGCTCTGTCAGAGTGACCATAGGGTTCTTGGTCACCTCCCTGACCAAGGCCCTTCTCCCCCGATTGCTCAGTTTGGCCGGGCGGCCAGCTCTAGGAAGAGTCTTGGTGGTTCCAAACTTCTTCTATTTAAGAATGATGGAGGCCACTGTGTTCTTGGGGACCTTCATGGCTGCATACATTTTTTTGTACCCTTCCCCAGATCTGTGCCTCTAATCCCTATGGACAATTCCTTCGACCTCATGGCTTGGTTTTTGCTCTGACATGCACTGTCAACTGTGGGACCTTATTTAGACAGGTGTGTGCCTTTCCATATCATGTCCAATCAATTGAATTTACCACAGGTGGACGCCAATCAAGTTGTAGCAACATCTCAAGGATGATCAACGGAAACAGGATGCACCTGAGCTCAATTTCGAGTCTCATTGCAAAGGGTCTGAATACTTATGTAAGTAAGGAATGTTATTTTATTTTTATACATTTGCAAAATGATCTAAAAACCTGTTTTCGCTTTGTCATTATGAGGTATTGTGTGTAGATTGCTGAAAAAAATATGTATATTTAATCAATTTTAGAATAAGGCTGTAACGTAACAAAATGTGGAAAGAGTCAAGGGGTCTGAATACTTTCCGAATTAGACTTTTGACTAAGTCAGGGTAAGGTTATTATACATTTATTTTACATTCAATGGTGTTGGAACAGTGAGAGATGACATTAAGTTGAGGTTGTGTTGTTTTTGTCCCATTTACCCTCTTTGCACAGGCCAAAGTCAGCTATTTTTACATAGCCCTCAGTGTCCAAGAGCAGATTGTCAAGCTTCAGATCTCTGAAAGTAAAACAAAAAGAAATAAATCATGAGAATCAGCATCAATATATTATAACAGGGCATATATTCACCCAGTGAATGGAATTATGGAATCATTACCTGTACACAATCTTATGTTCATGTAAAAACTGTAATCCCAATACGACACAAGCTGCATAAAATCTACAAAAGAGAGAGAGAAAAAAAAGATTTGGTGGATTAGTTGGGAGCGGATTTCAGCAAGGAATCAGAGAAAATGAGAAGAGAATCCACTTTATGATTTAGGGTACCGCTGATTCAGGGTACCACTGATTTAGGGTACCGCTGATTCAGGGTACCACTGATTCAGGGTACCACTGAAAACAAGACACTGGATATGGAGGTGAGCACTTAAGACACTATTTCAAAGCCGGTTAACCCAGAAGATAATCTTGGTGCTCATAAAGCAAGTGAACCTTCATATTACTACTAGACAAAAATACCTTAAAGATTAAATTCACAGTAGGGGAAACAGCGCCACTATCTGCCCCATTGCCGTTTTGTTGACAAGCAGAGCTGGGGAGCATCGTGGTAAAAAGTACATATGCTGCTGTTCTGTCACAAGTGCAATGATGTCAGAGAAGGAAAAAAAAAAACTGTTGTTTGCAGTAACTTCTGTTGTAATATCACAAATGGACGTGGCAGTTTCACCATGAAGGATTCTAGCTTTAAAAAAGGGGCAATCTGCAGTTGCTACATCCATTTTTGGACTTATAAATTAATAATATGTGTCCATTGATTCTGGAAGAATATAACTTATAAATGCCTCATGAACTTAGTTCAACTGTCGTACCTCATCAGAGCCCAAAATATAAGCTTGTTTTACTCAAATGTTTGTAAACAACGTAAATGTAAACAAACACTATACAGCCTCAAAACATGGTTAAAACTATAATTTAGATATAATGGATGGTCAGTCCTTACATCCATAGCTCTGTCTATAAATTTGAGAGTGATTTCATTTCTCCAGCCCCATCCCTTAGCTTTTTAGTGAAACAGGGGCAGGAGAGGCTTTGTTATTTTTTCAACAGCTGAGTTCTGCTTTAAAGCATATAACATATTTTTGTAATTGTGTCACTCACATGGCCCTGGGCTCTGAGAAGACGTCAGAGTGGATGTGCATCATCAGGTCTCCCCCGGCAGCATACTCCATGACGAAGCACACGTGCTCCTGCGTTTGGAAGCAGGCAAAGAGGTTGACCAGGAACGGGTGGCGCACACTGTTCACCGTCTCAAAGATACGCTTCTCACACATCAGACTGGGGGGGAAGACCGAGAGACAACTACGTAAGCCACTGATACCTGATACCTGGGCAAGGCTTTTCTTAGATTACAAGAAAATAAATGTAATGCTACTTAAATCCATGTATAAATAAATTCCTGAAATTAGTGAAATTAAACAAAATCAGCCCAAACTTGTGGTTAGAAAGCTGAGCTAATATCTTAATATCTTTCCCCAGATGGAAAACAGCATCAACTGTTAAAGGAGCAATATGTAGAAATCCCTCTACCAGCGCCTGGTTTCTAAAAATCTAAAATACTCAACTAATTTCAGTTTATTTGACAAAACAACCAATGTATAGTGTAGAGCAGGGCTCTCCAACCCTGTTCCTGGAGAGCTACCGTCCTGTAGGTTTTCACTCCAACCCTAATCTAGTGCAGCTGACTCTAATAGTTAGCTGGTTGATAGTTTTAATTGGGGTTGGGTTGAACTTACGGGGGTAGCTCTCTGGGTACAGGGTTGGAGAGCCCTGTTTTAGAGAATCCTTGTACCATCTAAACACCTGTGAAATGTCTTCAATAACCAAAAATATGGTATTTTCAGCTGTTTTGAGCTGGTGTACAAAACCAAAAGTAAAAAGACGCACAAAAAAAGGACATAAAAACAGACCTACCGCTTATCAGGACTCGCTTTCTATGTGAATGACACATCTATAGCTCACCTTTCTATGTGAATGACACATCTATAGCTCACCTTTCTATGTGAATGACACATCTATAGCTCACCTTTCTATGTGAATGACACATCTATAGCTCACCTTTCTATGTGAATGACACATCTATAGCTCACCTTTCTATGTGAAAGACACATCTATAGCTCACCTTTCTATGTGAATGACACATCTATAGCTCACCTTTCTATGTGAAAGACACATCTATAGCTCACCTTTCTATGTGAAAGACACATCTATAGCTCACCTTTCTATGTGAAAGACACATCTATAGCTCACCTTTCTATGTGAATGACACATCTATAGCTCACCTTTCTATGTGAATGACACATCTATAGCTCACCTTTCTATGTGAATGACACATCTATAGCTCACCTTTCTATGTGAATGACACATCTATAGCTCACCTTTCTATGTGAATGACACATCTATAGCTCACCTTTCTATGTGAATGACACATCTATAGCTCACCTTTCTATGTGAATGACACATCTATAGCTCACCTTTCTATGTGAATGACACATCTATAGCTCACCTTTCTATGTGAATGACACATCTATAGCTCACCTTTCTATGTGAAAGACACATCTATAGCTCACCTTTCTATGTGAAAGACACATCTATAGCTCACCTTTCTATGTGAATGACACATCTATAGCTCACCTTTCTATGTGAAAGACACATCTATAGCTCACCTTTCTATGTGAATGACACATCTATAGCTCACCTTTCTATGTGAATGACACATCTATAGCTCACCTTTCTATGTGAATGACACATCTATAGCTCACCTTTCTATGTGAATTTGGTCCGTTTGCGCACAAAGCTACATATTGCGCCCATATCAATGGACTTTCTTTTTGCGCGTAGTCAACTATGAACTGAATAACACGGTTGAACAAAGGTAAACTGTTCTGCTCAGCAAACAAATTGTTAAAAAGACATCAGTATCTGGCCTACTTGGTTGAAGTGCACAGGTTGAGCCCCTTACCTGTCCACCTCATCACGAGCCACAATGTCTCCTTTCTTCAGGGCTTTGATGGCAAACATCTCTCCCATGCTTTTATACTCGGCTAACAATACCTGTATGGAGTGAGGGAAGAGAGGAGACATTTTAGGAAGGCTGGGTTGAGTTTTTCAGTAAGATCACATTTCTCTAGAGCAGGGTTTCCCAAACTCGGTCCTGGGCAGGCGCCACCGTTCTCCAGGAACAGGGTTGGAGCAAAAACCTACAGGAGGGTAGCTCTCCGGGAACAGAGTTGGAGATAAAACCTACAGGAGGGTAGCTCTCCAGGAACAAGCTTCGAGTGAACACCTACAGGAGGGTAGCTCTCCAGGAACAGGGTTAGAGTGAAAACCTACAGGAGGGTAGCTCTCCATGAACAGGGTTGGAGCAAAAACCTACAGGAGGGTAGCTCTCCAGGAACAGGGTTGGAGTGAAAACCTACATGAGGGTAGCGCTCCAGGAACAGGGTTGGAAAAGTAAACCTACAGGAGGGTAGCTCTCCAGGAACAGGGTTTGAGTGAAAACCTACAGGAGGGTAGCTCTCCAGGAACAGGGTTGGAAAAGTAAACCTACAGGAGGGTAGCTCTCCAGGAACAGGGTTGGAAAGTAAACCTACAGAAGGGTAACTCTCCAGGAACAGGGTTGGAGAGCCCTGGCATCGAGAAATGGGTTTTGGTGTGTGCCACGTACCTTTCCAAAATGACCACGGCCAAGGACTGCAACACATTTGAAGTCTCTGAGACTAAACTGAAATTGTTCTTCTTCCCTGGAAATGGAGGTAGATGTACATTAGATATCATATATTCAATGGAAAAATACAAAGACAAACTACTGGGGTCCAGTGTGGCTCAGTTGGTAGAGCATGGTGGTTGCAACACCAGGATTCTGGGTTCGATTCCCACGGAGGATCATAACGGGGGAAAAAAAAAAAACTCTGAAAATGTATCACTACTGTAAGTCGCTCTGGATAAGAGCGTCTGCTAAATGACTAAAATGTAAAAAAATAAGTATTACTTTCAATAAGATAATAACCAATCAATTAAGAGGTAAAAACATGCACTTTCTCATGGAAGTTGGGAACAATACACTGCCCCCAATAAACTAATTATAACCAATCAATCAAAAACAAACATCTGTTAAAAGTGTGTCATGAATGCATCATTTTCTCCAGAAAATGTCCTCAAACAGTTAAAACAATATTTGAGTCGCTTCAGCCTATTTGAGAGGCACAGAATTGCTGATCTTGAGCTCATAAAGAGTAATTATTTGTAAATCAGTGATTCTGCGCAGTCCAACTGCAATCATGTCCTTTATCAGTGAGCCCTACCGTATCTCCTTCTGTATGGCTGTGAGCTCCAGGTCTGGAGGCTGGATCTCCTGCTCTACTACCTTGTCTAGTCGGTCTAGGTCCGACGACTTCACCGCTATGCTGTTCCTCTTGTTCAGGAAGTCAAACGATGCCAGGGCGTCCTGCAACGGCAGAACACACTTTTTAGGAGGATGGGGCAGTGTGGGTGTGTTCAGTATGGCACAATGTAGCAAAATGTTTTGCAACGGAAAAAGTTGAGTTGGGATTCAGGCAGTACATCCCCGTTTCAAAACGTTTTCATTGAACATGACCCAGGTTTCCATTGACCGTTTTTGTATGTTTTAATTTGCTTGAACTGGGATGACCATTCCCACTATCATAACCATTATCATAACCATTATCGTATATGACTACATGTGCACTACTTCCTCTATCAGGCATCTCCATGGTAACCCAATGTCTGTACCTGTACTTCCTCCTTGTCGGGCAGTTTGTTGTCCTGTGCCAGTGGTTCTCTGATGCCAGCGGGTACAGGGTAGTGCTTGGGTCCCGGGGTGGGCTCTTTGTCAAAGTCCAGCTTGGTCACCAATGGTTCACTAATGGCACTGGAAAGAAAGGTGCCACATCTTAATGAGAGAGTCTACAGACTGTGTATGTGTGAAGATGTTAGGAAGGTCTCTGGCATTTGTGACAGTGTGTGTGTGTGTGTGTGTGTGTGTATACAAGTAACAGTGTGAATTCATGCCTGTTTTATATATACCTGGTGGGTGTTGGAGATCCCGGCAGACTGCTGGGCCCGGTCTCAGGCACCTGTGGGCTGCTACCGGTTGGTATGGCCCTCCTGACCAGGCGGCCCCAGGTGGCGATGTTGATGTTCATTTGAGGAGCACGCAGGAACGTCTTCCCTGAGGAGGGACACAGGATATAGGTCAGTGACACACTAACCTCCTTAACACCGGTCACAAAGCCAGACGGGGAACACTAATCCTCACAACACCCCTACAGACCTTATGACCGGGGGTGATCATGGAGATAATATGGGTCATGGAGACCACTATTTGACTACCCTTTATTTAGTGGAAGAGACATAATTAAACCGTCCAAAGAGGACAATAAATAATGTCCTGAAAACCAAAGCAGATACGTGATATCTCAGACTAATTTACATTTCATTTGGAATTAATGAATATGTTCCATAAAAAACATGTCAAGTTTTTCTCCTGTTGAGTATGAAGTAAATTGTATTCTGCTTTGGCCTCTATTTTTGTGTTTTCTCAGAAAATGACGAGTTACCTTGCTGCTTTGAGAATATCTTTTTTTGTCTCTGCAGTTTGGGTCGCCGCTCAATGACAGGGGTGAAAAATGTGACCTGAATAAAAATCCATAGTTTGGAGGAGACATACAGGACAACAAAGCAAACAGACTTCATCATTAGGGCAAGCAAGGAAAACATTTAAAACCGCTAGCACCGAAAACTAAAATGAGCATCTCTTATTGGACTTGTCCAGATAGTCCCCTTCAGTTCATGAACACAACCCTGGTGTAGTATCAAAGTGGGATACCTCTGCGAACAGGGTTCCCTGGGGCTCCAGGTAGAGACACATGCCATGACGCTGGTTGTCCAGGAAGTCCTCCAGTCGCAGGAACTTGACGGCACACAGCGAGCGCCAGTCTCTCCAGTACACCGAGATCTCCAGCTCACGAGACTGCAGGTCAAACAATGCACACAAGGTCAAGCGCACAAGGTCAAGCGCACACACACACACACAAGCAAAGTCAAGTATTCATAGAGCAACATTTTCGTGGTGCATTGTGATTTAATTTGGAGGCGATTATTTAACTAGAGTCTGGTGAACTGAGGAATGCATAATAGTCTTCTCCTTATAACACATATTGTTGTAGAAAACACCTACATTAAACTGGCTGCCAGATAATGAGGTTTGTGTGTGTGTGTGTGGTACCCTGTCCAGCTCCAGTGTAAACTTCTGATCCCAGGACTGGTTACTAACAGGTCTCCAGTTGGTTTGTCCCACCACTGTATTGTCCAGCTTCAGCACAGCACTGATTTCATCTGGAGAGCAACGCAAATTGAATACAATTTCCTGCCCAAAATGTACATATTACAGTTCATACATGACATTACATTTAAATGAACATGGTGTTCTCCCTTTAGGATACACTACATATAGAGTGCAGTGGTTTCTGTATATTTATAGCTCTGCTACAACCCATGCTCTCAAGCAGAAGGGATGATGGCAGGGGTAATCAGTCACTGGACAGGTTTCAGGTTTCTCCAATGTGCTTTTGTCAAGTGTGTATATGGCTGCGTCTGAAAATGGGCCCTGGTCAGAAATAGTGCAATTTCAGACAACTATGTATAAATATTTTACATCGTAAATCCTTGGATTTCTGACTGTGACAAAAAAAGTTATCAATGGATTAAGTTATTGATCGAGGGCTGATAGTAGGAGAGAATGCTGGTGTTAGGAGACTCACTGGAGAGGTCTTCACTCTTGGAGAGGTTCCGTGCGCTGGCACCTCGGTTGCGGTTTCCCCGGCTCATGAAGGAGGAGCGGGTCTCGCTGGGGCTCCAGCAAGGCAGCGGCACGGAACCGGCTTTGGAACGACCCGGAACGTTCTCCAGCAGGTCCTGGCAGCCCATGAGCCTGACGTCTAACGTGCCTGTGGGAGACGAGAGATTTTTATCATAAAGTGATAGATTTGATAAGGCCAGGCAAAGCACAGTACTACAGCAATACTGTCTTGATATATTGGTAACTGCATACTTTTTTAAAGACTGAAATCCCAAAATGCCAGTACATAAAAGGCTAGAACTTGAGATCTTTGTAAGTCAAGTTTTCGCACAAATCTTCCATTGACATGATTAACAGGTGCATATCTCAAGTTAAGATTCAGCCCTACATTCAGAGGTTTTTACAGTAGGCAACTGGTGACCACTGCTGTGGGATATGGGCGCTTTTACCTGTGAGTGCGGCGGGCTTGGCCACGGTGCTGTACTGGTTCTGGGTGGAGATGATGCTGGAGCGCGGGCTGAGGGCGGGCGAGGCCATGAGGGACAGCTCCTGCACGATGCTGCTGCTGCGAGGGTGGTTCTTGGGCAGCTCACTCAGCCTCTGCTCCAGGGAATACTTGAGCAGGTCCAGCTTCTGACTGGACTCGTTAAAGCGGGCCTGGGCCTGGGGAGAACAGCAAGGTCAAGGGTCAAAACAGGGGCATCTTCACGAAATGGGTGAAAACTCAGAAGGTACTCATTTTATTGTTTTCGACTTGTAAATATGTTTGCTCTCATACTGATCCAGGAAAAAACAAGTTTACAGACAGAAAGGGGATTTTGTATACTTTAGTTTGTCCAACAGGCACGCCCAGACATTTTGAAAGCGTTTGCTCCCATTTTGGGCATAAGTTTGTTGAGCAGTGAGTTGACTAAGGGTTTAGGAATAGCTTTCGAAAAATATTTTTTGTCTAGTTGTTTATGGGGCCAGGGTAGGAGTGTTGATCTAGGATCAGTTTAGCCTTTTAGATCCTAATTATATAGACGGGGGGACCTGAGCCTAGATCAGCACTCCTACTCAACTAGGGTTGTGGTCTGTACCTCTGAGTGTGCCCTCTTCTCCGTGACCTTGCCAGAGCCCAGGAGCTTCATGACGTTCTTGGCGCCCTCGGCCACGGCTGACTCTATCCTGGCGTGGTGACACAGCTCCTCCACCCGTAGGTCCAACGGGCTGATGATGGGCTTGGCTGGAGGAAGAGGACCTTGTTAGAGAGACTATCAGGGTGTTTGAGGAGAGGAGGTGCAAAATCCCTCATCTGGATCACACAGTGAGTAGTTATTTAGGATGGAAGGTAATTTGTGAATCCACGTGTGTGTGTGTGTGTGTGTGTGTGTGTGTGTGTGTGTGTGTGTCTCTCCATATGTGTCAAAGGGGATAACACAGGACAGGACGCCACGGCCAGAATGAGTCACAGGCAGGTGTGTGTGTGTCTCACCCATGACGTCATTGTTATCGAAGCTCAACTCGCTGGCCTGGCTGCCTTTGAGGATCTGCATCCTGATGAACTCAATCTTCGTCTTGCTGTCCTGCAGCATCTGTTGAGCAGTCGCTAGCAATTTCCGGTCCTGAGCAGAAAGTAAAGACCAAAAAAAAAACAAATCATCACCAACAGGTATATATAGGCGTCTATAATTAAGGTAACTAACTGGACGTTCTGACATTGATCAACATCTGATCTAAACAGCATTTCTTCCTGAAAATTCATGAGTATAAGAACACAAAACACCTGACCCAAATTCCGCATCATACTTCAGACAGAATGTGTGTGTCTGTGTGTGTGTGTGGGTTACCCAATCCGAACAAGGTCTCGTCAAATCATGACCTTAAGTGGAGCAAAAGTTTTCAATGAACTCATGGAAAAAGTTATTCACCTCAGGCAAAAGTAGAATGTCATTGTGTTATCGGTGACCCTCGAGTTGATGCACGCACACACATGGCCCGTGGAGTAAACTAGTCGACTCCACCCAGAATTCCTCTGGTGGCGGAGCGCGCTATGCTATGCCGTGCCGGCGTAGCGGGCAGGAAAGGCTTCCGTCTGACAGGCATTTCCTGGCTGACATCATCAGGCCATGCTATTTCCCACAGGATGGTGCCACTTTCTCCAGGCGCTCCAGCATGGGAGCGCTGACCGGGGGTTGCCAACATTCCATACCTTGATATTATACAGTGCTCACAGAGTCAGCTATGGCTGATTTTAGCAATGGGCACCTTAGCGAATAGAACTCAGCTAATACGCCATAGCTAGTAGGTAGCACTGAGGTTGCTAACATTCCATACCTTAGCGCTAACATCCCTACTGTATTAGTGCTGTATGATATTAGCTGAATTCATCCGCATTCTACACCTTAGCAACCAGTGCAGAGCTAAATAAGGCCTGCTAATACTCTGCTAATATTTGTACTGCTAATTATTGTTTATGCTGGTCAAGAGGTCAGTGGGCGTACCTTGGAAGAGCCATTGGAGTACATCTGGATCATATTCTCCGCCCCTTGTTTGACCTTCAGCTCAATGTCGTTCTGCTTCTTCAGGGCGGCCAGGCGGCTGCTGCTGGTGCACATCCTTGCTTCGCTAGCTGGGGTGTCCGGGGTCAAAGGGCACTCTAGAAACAAAGGTAGAAGATCGGAAGGGAAGATATGAAGCTTGGATATTAAAACCATTAAAGCTCTTACAATACAACAATAAAGTTTGCATGTTCATTAGCTACAACATTCAAAGACTTGTATGAAGGGAGGTCTTCGAGTTGGCCATAATGCATTTCTCATCTTGTTCAATGCAGCCATATTGATCTGGGTGTCGTTTACCATCTACAACAAAGCAATTAGTGTAAAAACAGAAGGCCTGTTGGCAGGGATGGAATTTAAGGATTTTGGACACTGGCCAGCAGACTGAAATCTTTACTAGCCCAGGTCGAAAATCTGTGCCATGGGATATTTGAAAATACTAAAATTTCACTATCCCACGGGCTAGTTGGGCACATTTTCTACCAGCCCAGTCTGAAAAGTAATTTACATCCCTGTCTGTTGGTATGAAAACTATTGAAGACGGGGAATTCTTGTTTGTACACTAGATGCTTTACTAAAATGCCCTGAAAAGTTGGGATTTCTGTTCCAAACAGCACAGAAGTTAGGGGAACCCTGTAGCAGTCTCTGGAGAAAAACAAGCATGAACTTGCTAAACACTGGATGTGACGTTCCTGTACATGCAAATATGACATGCACATTTATGGTATGACTGACAGGCCCTTGTTGCTTTAAGCCGGGGTCGTGTTCATTAGGCACAAAACAGAAGAAAATGGACGAACACGTCAAACACACCTGAAGGTGTCCAATAAGAAACGCTCAAGTTCATTTTCCATTGCAAAGCGTTTTGCTACGGTTTTGCCACCCAGGAACTCCATGCGCTTGTCCTGCCCCAGGGGCTATTGTGTCTGGTGCAGCATGCACAGCCCCCTCCTTCCCTCCAAAAACAAACGTGCTGAGCTCACTGCTTTTCGTGCCTGGGTTGAACCCCTCCTCACCACTACACCCCGAGACGAGTACTGAGCAAACGCTTGCTTCTTCACACACAGCTGGGAAAAACTCTGCCTGACTGACTTCTACTGTCTCTTACCGTCATCTTGGTGACAGTTTGAGGTAAACTGTGCTCTTACTTTGAGGGCTAGATTTAATTTCAATTTACAGTTAAATTAGAACTGAGAAATAAAAAGGTCTAATCAAAATGTGAAAATGTGAAATTGACTTGATTCCACAGCGTCACATCCCACCTGCAATGCTACACCAAAATGCAGTGGAGGCTGCTGAGGGGAGGACGGGCTCGTGGTAATGGCTGGAACGTAGCAAATGGAATGGCATCAAACACATAGAAACCATGTTTGATGTATTTGATAGCATTCCACATATTCCGCTCCAGCCATTACCACGAGCCCGTCCTCCCCAATTAAGGTGTCACCATCCTCCTGTGCTGAAATGGCACCACAGCTGACCAACATATGCCACCGCTAACTAGCTCTAGGCCTTTACCCAGTCAACAGCGCTAACCACAGTTAGCATTCAAGTATCACACACCACTTTAGCGTGAGAAGCACATCCTGTTAAACATCGGTGTCTCTGGAGACGCCTCAGAAGGTCGCCGATTCATTCAAACATAGTCTAATTATTAATTTAATCAGCCATTAACCGGGGCAGTGCATCTCTGTGGTTGATCTAAATGGGGGATATGAAGGAGAGTACGTCAGGTTGCTCTAGGCAGCACCAGTCATAAAGTCGTCTGCTAAATTAGCGTTATTGAGAGAGATTATGGGTCCGCAAGATTCCTCCGACAATATGATTGAACTGTGTTCAAGCTCAGATAGACAGAGGGTCAGCAGATGCAAATATAAACGGTGGATACTCAGCTATGTTGTGTGTGTCTGTGTGTGTGTGTGTAATGTATTGTAGTCCTAACTAACTTTCAATTATTTGTGTGTGTGTGTGTGTGTGTGTGTGTATGTATGTGTATATCCATGTGTATCCGTGTGTTTGTATGAGTGTGTGTGTGCCTGTGAGCCAGGGCTTCCCTCCAGAAGAGAGGGGTTTTGGTCGGGGTCAGGACGAGCCAAGCAGTCAAGGGCCTTCTCCTCCACACAGCCCCCGCTGGACCAGCAGACAGCTGAGCCATTGAATATGGTCCCATGTGGCTCAGTTGGTAGAGCATGGCGCTTGCAACGCCAGGGTTGTGAGTTCGTTTCCCACGGGGATCCAGCACAAAAAGTATGAACATGTATGCACTCACTACTGTAACTCGCTCTGGATAAGAGCGTCTGCTAAATGTAAAAAACTAAAATGAATATCAAGCAGGGTGATGTCACTCCTGGAGCGCTGACAGGGGAACCCTCCCCTGGCCCAACGTCTGATCCCAGGTCAGCCACACATAGGGGAGAATGCGACACATACAGTGACATCCTTATTTAACAACTGACCTAAGACTTGTTTCGTTAAGGCTGGGAGTGAAGAAAGGGGGAGGTGATCTGACATCAGTTGTGGAGGGCAGAAGTTAAGTAGACCCCCCCCGTTGCTCTAGAACTTGGCTTGAGGTCAGTTCCCAGATCCGCAACATTCCACTGGCCATGCGTCATTGAACAAAACACCTTCCTCATCAGATAAGGGTTCAATGTGTCAGGCTAAATTTGTTCCCACTTAAAGATGCATTATAAAGGTTTTGTATCATTTCAGCCAGAAGTTTTGAATGTAGCGCTCACGAGACAAAATGGGTCCCCAGAAATTGTGCAAAATTATGAACAACGTCATCCATTTTGTATGATATGTTACGTCCTAGCAAGTTTTTTAAAATAAAAAATATGTTATGAATTCCAATTTGTACAATATGTTACGAATTTATAAGTGCTTAAGATCCCGTTCAATATCTTTAAGACTACCATTACAGTGAGGGAAAAAAGTATTTGATCCCCTGCTGATTTTGTACGTTTGCCCACTGACAAAGAAATGATCAGTCTATAATTTGAATGGTAGGTTTATTTGAACAGTGAGAGACAGATTAACAACAAAAATATTCAGAAAAATGCATGTCAAAAATGTTATAAATTGATTTGCATTTTAATGAGAGAAATAAGTATTTGACCCCCTCTCAATCAGAAAGATTTCTGGCTCCCAGGTGTCTTTCATACAGGTAACGAGCTGAGATTAGGAGCTAATCTCAGCTTGTTACCTGTATAAAAGACACCTGTCCACAGAAGCAATCAATCAATCAGATTCCAAACTCTCCACCATGGCCAAGGATGTCAGGGACAAGATTGTAGACCTACACAAGGCTGGAATGGGCTATAAGACCATTGCCAAGCAGCTTGGTGAGAAGGTGACAACAGTTGGTGCGATTATTCGTAAATGGAAGAAACACAAAAGAACTGTCAATCTCCCTCAGCCTGGGGCTCCATGCAAGATCTCACCTCGTGGAGTTGCAATGATCATGAGAACGGTGAGGAATCAGCCCAGAACTACACGGGATGATCTTGTCAATGATCTCAAGGCAGCTGGGACCATAGTCACCAAGAAAACAATTGGTAACACACTACGCCGTGAAGGACTGAAATCCTGCAGCGCCCGCAAGGTCCCCCTGCTCAAGAAAGCACATATACAGGGCCGTCTGAAGTATGCCAATGAACATCTGAATGATTCAGAGGAGAACTGGGTGAAAGTGTTGTGGTCAGATGAGACCAAAATCGAGCTCTTTGGCATCAACTCAACTCGCCGTGTTTGAAGGAGGAGGAATGCTGCCTATGACCCCAAGAACACCATCCCCACCGTCAAACATGGAGGTGGAAACATTATGCTTTGGGGGGTGTTTTTCTGCTAAGGGGACAGGACAACTTCACCGCATCAAAGGGACGATGGACGGGGCCATGTACCGTCAGATCTTGGGTGAGAACCTCCTTCCCTCAGCCAGGGCATTGAAAATGGGTCGTAGATGGGTATTCCAGCATGACAATGACCCAACACACATTTTTGACATGTGTTTTTCTGGATTTTTTTGTTGTTATTCTGTCTCTCACTGTTATAGACTGATCATGTCTTTGTCAGTGGGCAAACATACAAAATCAGCAGGGGATCAAATACTTTTTTCCCCTCACTGTACATATAGAACCCCCCCATTTCCAATGTCTAGCACAGACAGACAAACCCATTCCATCTCACAATAAGGAATATGGAACGTATCAGTGTCAGCTCATAGAAGATGAGTCACCACAATAGAGCACATTCATTGTGTGTGGGTCCTATTTGTGTATTCTGTGCATTTGTCATGCATTGTGTGGACTTGTGTTGCTGCTGTCAAATGTGTAATTATGTGCTGTATCATGTATTGAGTGTCCTTGTACCAAGAAATACCACACCTGAAGTGAACTTGGGTACTGTATTCCACTTAATTCACTTTAGACTATGTGAAACAGGACAGACGAGGGGGGAAAGCGTTCAGTACATACACCTCATATCAAAAGAACAGTTTCACATAGGCTACATCCCCTAAAGTTCCCAGTTTTTTCACAAAATCCCTGTTGAAGGATTCCCGAAATCCGGAGGGAATAAGCAGCGAGTGAATCCTCCAACTGGGGATCCTCCAACCAGGGATTTCTGAAAAACCTGGGAAAGTTTCAAGAGTTTGGCAACCCTAGTTACTCCCACGCACCATGAAAAATAGCCATACCTAGCAGGTCGTCGGGGTCCTTGACCACGATGTGGGCGTTGAGCTCCTGGAGCTCCTGGTGGAGCTCCTCCACCTTCTTGTTGGACTTCTTCAGCATATTGTCCACGTAGGCCAGGCTCTTCTTGTCCGTGGTGACCTTCCGCAAGTTCTCCGCACCCTCCTTGATCTTCAGCTCTTTGCGGATCTCGCGGCGGATCTGCTCCTTGATCTCGTCCAGCTTCTGCTGCACCATGGTGTCCGACAGGTCCAGATTGTGGCCCAGGCCCAGCCGCTCCGACACCAGCTGGCCCCTGGCGTCGCCCTGGAGGACAACGGAGAAAAGAGGTGGGGGTTAGGATTCATAAGGAAATGTAGGGCTGTCCCCGACTAAAAAAAAATCTTAGTCGACCAAGAGTCGTCTGTTCTTTCAACCAATCGATTTTTTAAAATATTTTTGTATATTTATTTTTTGGGGGGGTAGATCAGCTTTAATATTGCAGATAGATTGTAACTTAGGCCTCTACTTCATGCTTATACATAACTATATACATTTTATGCACACAGTCAATAATTCTATTTTGTTTGTTTTTACTCATTTTCATGATGTCCATCTGGTATGCCATATCTTTCTAACTGTGCTCTTTCACAAAAGCTCACAATATATAACTATATACTTATTATGGACACAGCATGTCTTACACTAGTTATCTTGTTGTTATTAGTTGTTGTTATTAGTCCCATCCTTCAGCTCCATTCAACACCTCTCATCTATCTCTTAGCACCATCCATATTGGATTTCTATTTGCCATATATTTTTCAACTGTACTGTGATGTTTTACAAAAGTTCTGAACCTTTCTATTCTCATTGTTTCTACAGTTTGTGAATTGAAAATAAACATTTTTGCTAAAAGCATTATTATATTATTGATTGATTGACTATGACTTTTCAGATCACCCAGTAGTGCTATCTGCGGGGTCAGCTCCATGCAAATATTGCAATCCTTCAGCCATTCCTGGACCTGTGTCCTGAAACAAGCTACAAATGGACAGTACCAAAACAAATGATCTAATGATTCTGTCTCTTCACAGCCAAATCTGCAGAGCTGGGAATCTGCAGAGCTGTATCCCCCATACAAATAACATTCTATTGGTAGCAAGAATTTTATATAATAATTTAAATTGAAAAATTCAAAGTTTTGAATCCGGCGTCGTTTTGCGTATCAGTTCATAAACACTATGCCATGGAATCGGTACGTCAAAAATCTCTTCCTAACTATTTTGCTATCTATATGGGACGGCTGTCAATATTTTGGTCCTTAAATGAAACTGGTCAACTTTTTTATTTTATCACAATTTTCTTTAACAAATTATGTTCTTTAATGCAAGGCCGACAGACAAGTTCCTTACTTTTTCCTCCTTCCACTTTCCTCTTCCATTTTTGCGGTAATGCTGCAATTATTTGGTTGTAATTTTGGGTAGAGCAGACATTTCCATATGTTTTTGTTAACTCCACCATTCCTACCGATAATATCATTTACGAAGATTATACTTTTTTTTTAAAAAAGAACATTTTTTAAAATCAATAATTATATTTGAGTTTAACCACAATATTTGTTGCAATATTTGTTCTGTCATTTCTGGAGGATTAAATTGAAATTGCAACCAACTTTCTATGGCTTGTTTTAGAAATAGTGATATTTGGGAGATTATTTCCTTTTCAAATACCTGAAAGTGAGGGGTTGTAATCTGAATAAAGGGAAAAAGTCCCTTCTTGAACATTGGGTGAGACAATCTTACTAGTTTGCTAGAGAACCAGTTCGGATTTAAGTATAATTTTTGTATGACTGAAGCATTTAGTGATAGGTCTAATGCTTGAATATTTAATAATTTCTGTCCTCCGAATTCATATTCATTATATAAATAGGCCCTTTTAATTTTGTCTGGCTTGCCGTTCCAAATAAAATTGAATATTTTTTTCTCATAGAATTAAAAAAACAGTTCGCTAGGCGTAGGCAAGACCATAAGCAAATAGGTAAACTGGGATAATACTAAAGAGTTAATCAGGGTGATTTTTCCACAAATTGACAGGTATTTACCTTTCCATGGTAGCAAGATCTTATCTATTTTTGCTAACTTTCTATTAAAATGTATTGGAGTGAGATCATTTATTTCATTAGGGATATGTATTCCGAGTATATCCACATCACCATCAGACCATTTTATTGGTAAACTACATAATGTAAAATTTTTATTTGTTAGTGATCCAATATGTAATATAGTACATTTATCATAATTTGGTTGTAATCCAGAGAGGTTAGAAAATGTATCTAGATCCTCTATGAGGCTGTGGAGGGATTCAAGTTGTGGATTTAAAAGAAAACATGAATCATCAGCGTACAATGACACCTTTGTTTTTAAGCCCTGGATTTCTAATCCCTTGATATTATTGTTGGATCTGATTTTAATAGCTAACATCTTGATGGCAATAGTAAATAGATATGCCGATAGAGGACAATCTTGTTTCACTCCTCTTGACAGTTTAAAACTTTCTGAGAAATCGCCATTATTTACTATTTTACACCTAGTGTTACTATACATGATTTTAACCCAATTTATAAGAGATTGTCCAAAATTGAAATGCTCCAGGCATTTATATATAAACCCCAGTCGTACTTTATCAAATGCCTACTCGAAGTCTGCTATGAATAGTAGGCCTGGTTTCCCAGATTTTTCATAGTGTTCTATTATTTCCAGTACTTGCCTTATATTATCTCCAATGTATTGCCCATGTAAAAAACCTGTCTGTTTAGAATGAATAATGTCCGACAATACCTTTTTAATTCTATGCTCTATACATTTTGCAATAATTTTTGCATCACAACACTGAAGTGTAAGGGGCCGCCAATTTTTTAAATGGACTGGATCTTTATATTTTCCACTTGTATCCTGTTTCAGTAATAATGAAATCATACCTTCTTGAGTGTCTGATAATCTACCGTTTACATAGGAGTGGTTAAAACATTCTAATAACGGTCCTCTGAGTATATCAAAAAAGGTTTGGTATACCTCGACTGGTATGCCATCCAACCCTGGAGTTTTCCCGGACTTAAAGTCTTTAATTGTATCCAGAAGTTCCTCCTCTGTAATTTCACCAATCGATTGGTTGAAATGTTTAAACGTGTATTTTTATATAAACTCAGCAAAAAAAAGAAATGTCCAGGACCCTGTCTTTCAAAGATAATTGGTAAAAATCCAAATAACTTCACAAATCTTCATTGTAAAAGGTTTAAACACTGTTTCCCATGCTTGTTCAATGAACCATAAACAATTAATGAACATGCAACTGTGGAAAGGTCGTTAAGACACTAACAGCTTTACAGACGGTAGGCAATTAAGGTCACAGTTATGAAAACTTAGTACACTAAAGAGGCCTTTCTACTGACTCTGAAAAACACCAAAAGAAAAATGCCCAGGGTCCCTGCTCATCTGTGTGAACGTGCCGTAGGCATGCTGCAAGGAGGCATGAGGACTGCAGATGTGGCGAGGGCAATAAATTGCAATGTCTGTACTGTGAGATGCCGAAGAAAGCGCTACAGGGAGACAGGACGGACAGCTGTCCTCGCAGTGGCAGACCACGTGTAACAACACCTGCACAGGATCGGTACATCTGAACATTACACCTACGGGACAGGTACAGGATGGCAACAACAACTGCCCGAGTTACACCAGGAATGCACAATCCTTCCATCAGTGTTCAGACTGTCCGCAATAGGCTGAGAGAGGCTGGACTGAGGGCTTGTAGGCCTGTTGTAAGGCAGGTCCTCACCAGACATCACCGGCAACAATGTCGCCTATGGGCACAAAACCCACCGTCGCTGGACCAGACAGGACTGGCAAAAAGTGCTCTTCACTGATGAGTCGCGGTTTTGTCTCACCAGGGGTGATAGTCGGATTTGCGTTTATCGTGAAAGGAATGAGCGTTACACCGAGGCCTGTACTCTGGAGCATGATTGATTTGGAGGTGGAGGGTCCGTCATGGTCTGGCATGGTCATAGGACTGAGCATGTTGTCATTGCAGGCAATCTCAACGCTGTGCGTTACAGGGAAGACATCCTCCTCCCTCATGTGGTAACCTTCCTGCAGGCTCATCCTGACATGACCCTCCTGCATGACAATGCCACCAGCCATACTGATCGTTCTGTGCGTGATTTCCTGCAAGACAGGAATGTCAGTGTTCTGCCATGGCCAGCGAAGAGCCCGGATCTCAATCCCATTGAGCACGACTGGGACCTGTTGGATCGGAGGGTGAGGGCTAGGGCCATTCCCTCCAGAAATGTCAAGGGAACTTGCAGGTGCCTTGGTGGAAGAGTGGGGTAACATCTCACAGCAAGAACTGGCAAATCTGGTGCAGTCCATGAGGAGGAGATGCAGTGCAGTACTTAATGCCACACCAGATACTGACTGTTATTTTTGATTTTGACCCCCCCTTTGTTCAGGGACACATTATTCCATTTCTGTTAGTCACATGTCTGTGGAACTTGTTCAGTTTATGTCTCAGTTGTTGAATCTTGTTATGTTCATACAAATATTTACACATGTTAAGTTTGCTGAAAATAAACGCAGTTGACAGTGAGAGGACGTTTCTTTTTTTGCTGAGTTACATATACACACACACACACACACACACACACACACACACACACACACACACACACATATATATATATATATATACATACACACACATACATACATACATACATATACATACATACATACATCCTATGTGTTTTAATCAAATCAACTATGTTCACTGAGCTTGTCTCATGCTTTAAGCACACTGTTTGATTAAATTATTAAGACACACAAATGACTAGAGGGAGTCCGACCAGCAATTGATTTGATTGTGCCGGGCAGGGCTCAAACTTGCTGCGCTGTGTAAAAAAAAAAGAGACAGCGAGTGACTGTGTGACTAGCAGCTGTTGTCTCTCTCTCCTCCCTGCTGCAGCGACTACCACAGAAAATCATGCTGTCCTTGCTGCTGAAGCTCCAACATAATAATACTCCTGAGTGGCGCAGTGGTCTAAGGCACTGCATCGCAGTGCTAACTGTGCCACTAGAGATCCTGGTTCGAATCCAGGCTCTGTCGCAGCCGGCCGCGACCGGGAGACTCATGGGCGGTGCACAATTGGCCCAGCGTCGTCCAGGGTAGGGGAGGGAATGGCCGGCAGGGATGTAGCTCAGTTGATAGAGCATGGCGTTTGCAATGCCAGGTTTGTGGGTTCGTTTCCCACGGGGGGCCAGTATAAAAAAATATGTATTCACTAACTAAGTCGCTCTGGATAAGAGCGTCTGCTAAATGACTAAAATGTAAATGTAAATGATTACAGTAATTTCTGACTGAAAAGTTCTGTTACCAAAATCCCTAATTTGTTTAGGAAAAACATTCCCTCAACCCTTGCTCTCTTTACGTGAAACATGTATGCATTGCATGCACGTGAACAATAGGGCCTGACCTCTAGCATATCATAATCACATCAATAAACTGGTTATAACAAACTCTGAACATCGTAACAGCAAAATGGATGCAGAGGACCTGACAAATAAACTCGAAACGGGGGAATGTTTACTGGTTGCTCATGAGGTAAAGGGGAGGTCAGATATGTGGAATAAATGTGACTAGTTGTGGAAAATACTGGAGATCAAGAAAAAGAAGGTAAGGAGCAAGCGCTGCGTCATATTATGTGTGCTAAACAGGTGCTGTTAGATTACAATATACTTTTTCTGACCGTTTGGAACAATGTAAACAACACTAAATACATTCTAAGAGTACCAGACAGTCCGTTGTAAAAAATGTTTTAAAGCCTTTATTACAGCAAAGACTAACAGTCGCATTCATTCGTGAATGCAAATTCCAAAATGGAACGGTTTATTTATTGTTTAAGTTAATTATTCAAGGCTCACTTTATTTTAAAACTAAAACGCTTGATTGCATTTCAAAATCATGAATGACTCGTATGATTGATACAGTAGCCTATATAAGTATTGAAATATAGGCCTAAGTAAGTTACGGTATTAGGACTAAACAGGATGCGCTCTTAGGCCTACAGCTCGATGGTGGTTATACAAGGCTGCTATACTAAGCCTACTAATGATAATGACATTACTTATTATAATGATGATCATAATAATAACAACAACAATAAGGAGATCAAGAAAAAGCGTTATTATTATTATTATCATGAATATAATTTCGGACAATTTGGAAGTGTAAACACGAAATAAATTATAAATAATACCAGAGGCGCTGTTCTAACAAAGTAAAGATTAAAAACAGCCACATTTGTGAAATTGTTTACTTGACATGTGGTTGCCTGAGGCTTGGTGCTCACTGAATCACTAGGCTATTAAACAAACACTCAAACCGGCAACAGAAGCAGGATCTGTCTTATTTCCGTAGATATATATGGATGATTTATAAAGCCAGGCACTTTAATAGTTAGGCTATTGATTATAGACCTAATTAAGTTGGGGTTTCCTCTCCTCACTTTTCTTAGACAATAAGGCAAGGGCTGTTTTCTCGTCTCCTCATTCTGCTGCTGCCTCCGCCGCATTGTTCTCAACACCAATATGCTGGTTAACTTTGCTATTATGCACATAGCGACGTGGTCTATGAAAAGGCGCCAATTCAACAGCACACTGATGTGTTTCAGAACAGCCAACAGTGACCACTATCCAATGCGGTAGAAAGCGCATTTGTTATAAAATAATATTTGTATTCGTGTTGCACCATTGTTCTTATGTAATATATACAATTTCAGTTGCACGTCTTAGAGTGATTGACTGTACCATCCCCATGGCCACCACATTGGATTAGTCCACTCAGACAGGCGCGAATCAGACAGGTGTCTTGTACACACAAACATACATACATACATACATACATACATGCATAGTACCAGTCAAAAGTCTGGACACACCTACTCATTCAAGGGTTTTTCTTTATTTTTACTATTTTCTACATCGTAGAACAATAGTGAAGACATCGAAACTATGAAATAACACATATGGAATCATGTATAACCAAGGGAAATGGGTGGCTATTTGAAGAATCTCAAATATAAAATAATTTGATTTGTTTAACACTTTTTTGGTTACTACATGATTCCATATGTGTTATTTCATAGTTTTGATGTCTTCACTATTATTCTACAATGTAGAAAATAGTAAAAATAAAGAAAAACCCTTGAATGAGTAGGTGTGTCCAAACTTTTGACTGGTACTGTGTATATTTTATTTTTGCTAGTGCTCGACTAAAGAAATCTGGGTCGACCAACAGCCTATCGACCAAACAATCGACCAGTCAACTAAATGGGGTCAGCCCTAAGGAACTGTCATGCAGAATACTATATAAAGGATCTGGAGGGCAAAAAGGTTATACCACATTTAGCGAAGCACCAGATAAGGACCCTTTGTATCACGATCACCCTTTATGCAGGCTAGTTAGTATGACTTTGCTAACAAATTATTTAAGCATCTATAAAGTGTTTAGGAATACTTTATTAATGCTTTATAAAAGTTGTAGTTTGTATACAGAGGGACCCATTTAATTGTTTCAGCCTGTAGCACCATCTGAGGCGCAACAGGAAGCCTGTTAGACCTACAAATATCTCTGTAAACGCTACTTTCAATTATAATTTCTCAAGAATAACTTGATACAAATACAGGCTTATGTCACACTTTTTAGCACACTTTTCTTTCTTTTAACTTTAGGGAAAATAGAATAGGCCTATAATGGACAATTTCATTCCATTACACTCGGGATGAACCCATTGCTAGAACTTCTGTATAATATTTATTTCAAATTGTAGCCTAAAACATAAATATAAAAGTATGCTCCCCCTGACATAGTGAAACCATAAAAAGCTTAAGGCACTTGAACTGAGCTTAGCCTACTCCTCCATTCATAGACAAGGCACAATGAACCCACAACACCAGACCATCTATCTACACCCCATGTTGCATTCAACCAACACAGTGACATAATCCACACATGGGTGTTTTACAATTCCTACAGTGGCTACCGGCTACACAAATCTAAGTTCCTTACCATCACATGATCCATTTCCATCAGCCTTGTCTCCATTGCATCGTCCACGCATTTTTTAAACTTCTGCTTTGTTCTTCCTCTCATAACAAAAAAACAAAAGTAAAGTTCACCCTTTTCTAAAAACAGTTTGGCCTAAACCGTCTGAGGAAGGGGCAGTCAAATCCTGTTTAGCCTCTCGCTCTGTGAGGTCACATGAGACGAGAAAAGGACCTAATCTCACGCCGGGGAGCGAGTGGCGTCTTAAAATAAACTTTGGTTTAAAAAATGGCCTCCCCCGTGGAGCGACGTGTGGGGGAGTAAGAGGAGACTTTTCAGTTGTGTCAGGCTAAATTTGTTCCCACTTAAAGATGCATTATAAAAGGTTTTGTATCATTTCAGCCAGTAGTTTTGAATGTAGCGCTCACGAGACAAAATGGGTCCCCGAAAATTGAAAAGCCTCCTCTCTTAGCAGCTCCATGTAAATGGCTACTTCTAAGGTTGAGATTGGGAGCCTTGGAAAGAGTTTGTAACGCAACACTGTACACATCTTTTAGTAGTTAATTAATCAGTATTTGGCCAATTAAAGAATCGAATTCACTACTTCGGTGACGCAAGCAACCGCCATGTTTCAACCAACTGAGCCAATGGAATAACATATGGTGCTTTGGAGCTGTTGTATTTGAGTCAAAGTAGCCTACATTTATTTTTCCCTAACTGCTATGCTCTTATTGACCCCGTCATAGAGTAAAACAACTAGGCTTAGTGTGTGTTTGAGATTAGACTGCACGGTGGTTCCCTGTTCTGGGTGGCTAAACCTCCTCTAGTTTAAACTCCACCATATCCTCCTATATAGGTGCTTTACAGAGGAAGTATGCATCAGCCTATACAGTGAGGGAAAAAAGTATTTGATCCCCTGCTGATGTTGTACGTTTGCCCACTGACAAAGAAATGATCAGTCTATAATTTTAATGGTAGGTTTATTTGAACAGTGAGAGACAGAAAACACAAAAAAAATCAAGAAAAACGCATGTAAAATTTTTTATAAATTGATTTGCATTTTAATGAGGGAAATAAGTATTCGACCCCCTCTCAATCAGAAAGATTTCTGGCTCCCAGGTGTCTTTTATACAGGTAACGATCTGAGATTAGGAGAACACTCTTAAAGGGAGTGCTCCTAATCTCAGTTTGTTACCTGTATAAAAGACACCTGTCCACAGAAGCAATCAATCAATCAGATTCCAAACTCTCCATCATGGCCAAGACCAAAGAGCTCTCCAAGAATGTCAGGGACAAGATTGTAGACCTACACAAGGCTGGAATGGGCTACAAGACCATCGCCAAGCAGCTTGGTGAGAAGGTGACAACAGTTGGTGCGATTATTCACAAATGGAAGAAACACAAAAGACTGTCAATCTCCCTCGGCCTGGGGCTCCATGCAAGATCTCACCTTGTGGAGTTACAATGATCATGAGAACGGTGAGGAATCAGCCCAGAAAAACACGGGAGGATCTTGTCAATGATGTCAAGGCAGCTGGGACCATAGTCACCAAGACAACAATTGGTAACACACTACGCCGTGAAGGATTGAAATCCTGCAGCGCCCGCAAGGTCCCCCTGCTCAAGAAAGCACATATACAGGCCCGTCTGAAGTTTGCCAATGAACATCTGAATGATTCAGAGGAGAACTGGGTGAAAGTGTTGTGGTCAGATGAGACCAAAATCGAGCTCTTTGGCATCAATTCAACTCACCTTGTTTGGAGGAACACCATCCCCACCGTCAAACATGGAGGTGGAAACATTATGCTTTGGGGGTGTTTTTCTGCTAAGGGGACAGGACAACTTCACCGCATCAAAGGGACGATGGACGGGGCCATGTACCGTCAAATCTTGGGTGAGAACCTCCTTCCCTCAGCCAGGGCATTGAAAATGGGTCGTGGATGGGTATTCTAGCATGACAATGACCCAAAACACACAGCCAAGGCAACAAAGGATTGGCTCAAGAAGAAGCACATTAAGGTCCTGGAGTGGCCTAGCCAGTCTCCAGACCTTAATCTCATAGAAAATCTGTGGAGGGAGCTGAAGGTTCGAGTTGCCAAACGTCAGCCTCGAAACCTTAATGACTTGTAGAAGATCTGCAAATAGGAGTGGGACAAAATCCCTCCTGAGATGTGTGCAAACCTGGTGGCCAACTACAAGAAACGTCTAACCTTTGTGATTGCCAACAAGGGTTTTGCCACCAAGTACTAAGTCATGTTTTGCAGAGGGGTCAAATACTTATTTCCCTCATTAAAATGCAAATCAATTCATAACATTTTTGACATGCGTTTTTCTGGATTTATTTGTTGTTATTCTGTCTCTCACTGTTCAAATAAACCTACCATTAAAATTATAGACTGATCATTTCTTTGTCAGTGGGCAAACATACAAAATCAGCAGGGGATCAAATACTTTTTTCCCTCACTGTATGTAGCTGATTAGAGAAAATATTGCACACAGTGGAGGGTGGAGAAATTGTAGGACAGGCTCATTGAAATGGCTGGAATGGAATTAATATAAAGATGTCAAACAATTGGTTTCTTACATTCATTCCATTCCAGCCATTACCATGAGCCAGTCCTCCGTTTTAATGTCACACCATTAAACCAACACTTTTTTCCCCTCACTGTAGGCCTGCGTCTCAGTCCAGAGGGAGAGAGGCTCCGCCTCCCTGTATGACTCACAGGTAAAATGGAGGTCACAACTGCTGGAAGAGGTAAAAAGTCAGCTCAACCCAATTGGTTTCTGTAGCTGTGTTTGACTACCAGTGTGAAGAGCTCCTGAGTGGCGCAGTGGTCTAAGGCACTGCATCGCAGTGCTAACTGTGCCACTAGAGATCCTGGTTCGAATCCAGGCTCTGTCGCAGCCGGCCGCGACCGGGAGACTCATGGGCGGCGCACAATTGGCCCAGCGTCGTCCAGGGTAGGGGAGGGAATGGCCGGCAGGGATGTAGCTCAGTTGATAGAGCATGGCGTTTGCAACGCCAGGGTTGTGGGTTCGATTCCCACGGGGGGCCAGTATAAAAAAATATATATATGTAATCACTAACTGAAAGTCGCTCTGGATAAGAGCGTCTGCTAAATGACTAAAATGTAAATGTAAGACAATACAAAGCCATGGACCAGCCTTATTTTCCACTCTAAGCAACAATATAGCTATGAAAATCTAACTGACCGAGGAGAAGATTGAACTTGGACAGGCTTGCATAGAAGTTTGAATCAACGCAAACGATAAAAGCTTGTGTCCTTTTCCTTAACTTAGTTTAACCTATTTCTCATGCACCTACAAGAATCTAACCAAAGCAAACATTAGGGCATGAACTTCCACTGTAAGCAGGCTAAATAGTCTTAAGCTCAAACTCCAACAAAAGCTCAATTCAATTCGAGGGACAATGGAAAAGTCGGACAGGCAAACATTAACTTATGCTAAAAGCCTGACTTAAGAAACCAAGACGATTTAGGTTTAAGGTAGAGCGCAATGATACCTGCTTTTTTTAAAGCCTGACTTAAACCTTAAACACCAATTCAACCTAAACAACACCAATTCCTATCCAAAACCGTCTTTATTACATTTGGTTTGGTAGCTGCATTTATACCAGAAATGGCACATAGGATAGAACACGCTCACCTCCAGGCCAGACTAATGCATTTAAAAGACTGCAACACTTGTAAATTACATAGATGACAGGTGTAAACTGAACATAAATATAAAAGCAACATGTAAAGTGTTGGTCCCATGTTTCACGAGCTGAAATAAAAGATCCCAGAAATGTTCCATATGCACAAAAAGCTTATTTCTCTCAAATTTTGTGCAGAAATGTGTTTACATCCCTGTTAGTGAGCATTTCTCCTTTGCCAAGATAATCCATCCACCTGACAGGTGTGGCACATCAAGAAGCTGATTAAACAGCATGATCACTACACAGGTGCACCTTGTGCTGGGGACAATAAAAGGCCACTAAAATGTGCAGTTTTGTCACACAACACAATTCCATGTCTCAAGTTGAGGGAGCGTGCAGTTGGCATGCTGACTGCAGGATTGTCCACCAGAGCTGTTGCCAGAGAATTGAATGTTAGTTGGTAGAGCATGGCGCTTGCAACGCCAGGGTTGTGGGTTCAATTCCCACGGGGGGCCAGTATGAAAATGTATGCACTCACTAACTGTAAGTCGCTCTGGATAAGAGCGTCTGCTAAGAGACAAAAAAATAAATAAAATAAAATAAGCCACCTCCAATGTCATTTTAGAGAATTTGGCAGTAAGTCCAACGGGCCTCACAACCGCAGACCATGTGTAACCATGCCAGCCCAGGACATAAACATCCGGCTTCTTCACCTGCGGGATTGTCTGAGGAGGCGGAGGTAGGTGCTGAGCAGTATTCTGTCTGTAAGAAAAACTAATTCTGATTGGCTGGACCTGGCTCCCCAGTGGGTGGGCCTATGCCCTCCAAGGCACACCCATGGCTGCACCCCTGCCCAGTCATGTGAAACCCATAGATTAGGGCCTAATTTATTTATTTCAAAATCGACTGATTTCCTTTTATGAACTGTCATTCAGTAAAATCTTTGAAATTGTTGCATGTTGCGTTTATATTTTTGTTCAGTATAACTACAACCCTGGTCAGTTTAACTTGATGTGTCACTCTTACATCACAGGACAAGGGCAGTGATACCTGGGAACAGTGTATGGTTTGCCTGTCTTTCTTGGCAGGGTTACAACACAACGCACACAAACTACTGATGACCAAAAGGTTATGGGCGATAGTTAATGGGCAATAACACCACTTCGTCACTCCTGTACATGCACTAGTCCTTTGTCTAGTCGTCGACAGCAATATAATCAACTTGACAAATACCAGATATAGTCTTCCCCTCACTGTCCAAACAATCTCAGCCGTCACCCATCTAACAACACAAGAGTCTTGTGAAACAATGTCTGCAAATAGACAAGGCTGAATTCATGGGTCAGGCTGAGTGGGTACAAATACGGTTCCAAACAGTGACCTACCTCTAATCTAATCACTGAAAGAGCAAACAAATGCAATATGTTCACAGGATAGTGTCCTCGAATACAGAAGTTAGATAAAAAATGTTTGCTATATGTTTCGTAGTATACAAAGTTATTAAATTGCATGGTCAGATCACATCATTATGCGTCCAGGCTACATTGTTGTTCATGGACATTTTTTCTCTCTCCCCAATATAAAAAGTGCCAGATTTGACAGCTGACGTCATCCCAGTGTCGGCAGTCAGTGGTGACTACAAACTTTTTCCGGAGTCATTTGTTGCGGTTCAGAGGTGGGGAAAAAAGATGAACAAAGAACCATGCAACTTTCCAACTTTTTTTTCACAAGACGTGATGTTTCAAAATATTGCAATATGATTAGCTACAGTTACCAGTTTAAAATTCAATCATGTATCAGGGAATGCTCAACCTTCTGGAATTGAAATGTTTTACACTTGCATGTCTTGGAACATTATTTTCTAATAACTTAGTACAAGTCTTGGCGCCTAGTAAAACATGTTTTTCTTTTAATAGACACCTTTGGGCTTTACCACGCGCCCACTTGCCTGGGTCACTATTTACAAAGGACCTTAAAATGGAAATGGAAAATGTTGTTCCATGTATTCGAAACTACGCTATTTTTCTTACAAAACGCTCAAAAACATTTTACTATCATAGTCGATATTCAATTGATTTTATGACATTAAAATAATATACAACAGATTAATTCAGTAGTTCAGAAGGTGGAAGCTCAAGTGCAAAATAACACAAAACTTTGGATATTTTGCTAATTGTTTTCCAGGCCTCAATCTATAATTCCCAGACAATCCTTCGGAAGAGGGGGACGAAATACCTAAAAAATGTATTAAACTCAAAATATTTGAATCCACTGCAAATGGTCTATAGAATAAAGTTATTTACCAACTTGGAAAGCGCACTTTACAACAACTTTACTAATTTATTGCAACAGTTGTCAACGTTTCATACCTGCACGGAATCGGCGGCCATCTTGGCTTTCGACTTTGAATCAAACTCTACGGAGACAGGGGAGGTAGAACTCCAAAAACAGCCTTGTTTTAAGTTTCCCTCTCGTGTGTCAAAAATAACCTATTCGGTGACCAAACCATCGGTCATATTGGAAATACTTGACTTTCCATGGCTTTCCTTGAGTCCTTGCACCTTTTTTCACTGAGGCAAGAAAAGTTATTCTGTAGTCCACATATATGAAGCAGCAACATAAATAAATATGTCCCACTGCTTTCACTTTGGGAGCGAGAGGCTGTGGTTTGTGTGGAAATGCATCAGCGTCCGCCCATTGGAGCTATGCACTCACTCAACCCAGAGCCCATTCTCGCGGCCAGATTCTATTCACACTCTCTCACGTGATCGTAAACTTCTCACGCGCACGAGCCTCGCACTCTCCTGTAAGAAATAATGTTTACACAATATAATAGCGTCTGAAAATTCTAGAAGTGCAATAAAATGATGAAGATTATGAGCTGGCCACTACTTGTTCCAGGTTATCCTATAGGTGAAACTTCATTGACATCATCATCATTCATCATAAAAATTCACAAATAAATAAATAATAATACATAAAAAGTGGCAGTAGTATAGTATATAGTGGTAGCCTAATACACTGTTGTACAGTAGTAGCAGTTGTAGAGAATGACTATCACGATTGTCTTCAGCAACTGGACAGATTCGATTACAAACTAAAATAACTGTCAACAGACTGCACTACATACCAATGGCATCATGAGCAGGCAGGCCTTCTACAGAAATGGCTGCAACAATATAGAAATAAGCATGTCCATGTGTAACGCTCTGGACATGTGCGCCCTGTTCGATAATATCTGCCCTAACCCTGTGTGAGACATGGGGATGTTTGTCTGGCCATATGTAAGCCAAGGCTGTGCTGAACTCTCACTTAGGAGAGACATACAGTACCATGCATAGGTTTCAATAGAAAGTGGGAGAGAGTGTTTCGTTGAGTGTGCCCATTGCCCATTATCAACTTTTCTGAACACAACCCTAAGCTTCTGATAACCCGAAACGATATGATCTTGTCAAACCAGCAATACTAGTTCATGGGTTTGATATGGCAATAGGTTGGTTTCCTGCCTCCTTTAAAGTCAAGTCACCACTGTGTCATCACCAGTGTGGAAGTAGGTAAGAAAGTTGTAGTTACATCAGACCTCTCTGTCTCATATATGACACTGTAGACTAGAGCCTTCATTACAGGTCCTGGATCTATTTGGGTCATTTTACAGATGATGAGAGAGAGCACTATTTCATCTATTTAAGATCAGTCTGGGAAGGAGTACAAATGGAGAAAGGCATAATGCCACTCAACAGGGGTGTTTTCATACCACCGACTCTGTTGCAAAACGTTTCATAAACGGAAGCAAGCAGAACGAAACGGGGAGGGACTGACCTGAATTTGTCCAATAGAAACTCCAAACAGTTGCAAAACGTTCCGTTGTGAAACAGAATCGGTGGAATGAATACACCCTAGGGCATTACTTGTTGAGACAGCTATGGGAAAAACAGACAAGTAACTCTTAGAAGTAAAGATGCTATCTAGAACCCTAAAGGTTCCAGGCAGAACCTTTCCACCAAACAAAGAACCCTCAAAAGAACCCTTTACGAACGAAAAATGTTCTACAAGAACAACAAAAATTCTGGGAATTCCATCAGGCCTAATTGTGGTTTGGACAGAGGGCAGGGAAACCCTTTTTATTGGGTCACATTGGCAAAGGAAGCTGTTGTAGACTATCTAATGATGGGATTAATGGGCGATTGGTTCAGTAACTAATGACTAGCATGAGATTACCTGGGCTTGGCTGGGTAGAGTTTAGTGGCACGCTGCTTCAACCATAGAAAAAGTATTAATTCTATGGCTTCAACAGTGTGCACCAGCAGCCCTGGGACTTAGCCTTTTCTATCTATGTAGACTTGTTGGTGCCATTCTTTTCCCCAGTTTGGAAACCCCTCTGTCATTAAGTCTCGATTATGGATTTGAACCATGGATTGCATGGTTTAAATCCCCCACCACCACCCTGATAGTTAAATATTTTTATTTTACATATTTGGACATATACAGTGCATTCGTAAAGTATTCAGACCCTTTGACTTTTTCCACATTGTTACGTTATAGCCTTATTATAAATTGGATTACATTTTCCCCTCAATCTAAACACAATACCCCATAATGACAAAGCGAAAACAGGTTTATTTTAATGTTTTGCAAATGTATTACAAATAAAAAACAGAAATACCTTATTTACATAAATATTCAGACCATTTGCTTTGAGACTCGAAATTGAGCTCAGGTGCATCCTGTTTCCATTGATCATCCTTGAGAGGTTTCTACAACTTGATTGGAGTCCACCTGTGGTAAATTCAATTGATTGGACATGATTTAGAAAGGTACACACCTGTCTATATAAGGTCCCACAGTTGACAGTGTATGTCACAGCAAAAACCAAGCCATGAGGTTGAAGGAATTGTCCGTAGAGCTCCGAGACATGATTGTGTCGAGGCACAGATCTGGGGAAGGGTACCAAAACATTTCTGCAGCATTGAAGGTACCCAAGAAGAGTGGCCTCCATCATTCTTAAATGGAAGACGTTTGGAACCACCAAGACTTCCTAGAGCTGGCCGCCTGGCCAAACTGAGCAATCAGGGGACGAGGGCCTTGGTCAGGGAGGTGACCAAGAACCCGACGGTCACTCTGACAGAGCTCCAGAGTTCCTCTGTGGAGATGGGAGAATGTTCCAGAAGGACAACCATCTCTGCAGCACTCCACCAATCTGGCCTTTATGGTAGAGTGGCCAGACAAAAGCCACTCCTCAGTAAAAGGCACATGACAGCTCGCTTGGAGTTTGCCAAAAGGCACCTAAAGGACTCTCACACCATGAGAAACAAGATTTTCTGGTCTGATGAAACCAAGATTGAACTCTTTGGCCTGAATGCCAAGCGTCACGTCTGGAGGAAACCTGGCACCATCCCTACGGTGAAGCATGGTGTTGGCAGCATCATGCTGTGGGGATGTTTTTCAGTGGCAGGGACTGGGAGACTAGTCAGGATCAAGGGAAAGATGAACAGAACACAGAGAGATCCTTGATGAAAACCTGCTCCAGAGCGCTCAGGACCTCAGACTGGGGCGAAGGTTCACCTTCCAACAGGACGACGACACTAAGCACACAGCCAAGACAATGCAGGAGTGGCTTCGGGACAAGTCTCTGAATGTCCTTGAGTGGCCCAGCCAGAGCACGGACTTGAACCCGAGCGAACATCTCTGGAGAGACCCAAAAATAGCTGTGCAGCGACGCTCCCCATCCAACCTGACAGAGGTTGAGAGGACCTGCAGAGAAGAATGGGACAAACTCCCCAAATACAGGTGGTGCCAAGCTTGTAGCATCGTACCCAAGAAGACTCGAGGCTGTAATCGCTGCCAAAGGTTCTTCAACAAAGTACTGAGTAAAGGGTCTGAATACTTATGTAAATGTCATTTCAGTTTTTTATTTATTTTGAATTTGCAAATATTTCTAAACCTGTTTTGCTTTGTCATTATGGGGTATTGCGTGTAGATTGATGAGGAGAAAAAAAAACGATTTAATCAATTTTAGAATAAGGCTGTAACGTAACAATATGTGGAAAAAGTCAAGGGGTCTGAATACTTTCCGAATGCACTGTAGATATTTGATCTTCATTTCAACACTATTGACAGCTAAAGGTAACCTAATTTTTAAAAAGCACACAGAACAATTACATTTATTATATAATCTATTCTACAAAAATCAACAGAAATACAATTTCCTTGTGCAGAAAAAATACGTACACCCCTATCATGAAATAACTTAATGTAGGCATTTATTGTTACTATCTATCAGTCTCTTCCTTCGACTGGGAGGAATTTGTGCCCACTGTTCCTTACAGAATTGCTTCAACTGTGTGATGTTTGAGGTCTTTATTGCATGTACAGCCCGCTTCTAGTCCCCCCACAGCATTTCTATAGGATTAAAGATCTGGGCTTTGACTCGGCCATTCCATAACCCTCCATTTCTTATTTTTGAGCCATTCTGTTGAGGATTTGCTCGAGTGTTTTGGATCAATTGTCCTGTTACAAGATCCATTTTCGGTTCAGCTTCAGCCTTTTGACAGATGTCCTCATATCTCCTCAAGTATTCTCTTGTACAATGTGAATTGATGGTTGACTCAATGATGGCAAGCTGGCAGGCCCTGAAGCAGCAAAGCTGCCCTAAACCATAATGCCCCCTCCACCATGCTTCACGGTTGGTATAAGGATCTTCTGTTCAAAGGCAATGTTTTGCTTTCGCCAAACATGACGTCTGGCATTGCAGCCAAACAACTCCACCGTTGACTCGTCTGTCCAGAGCACATTGTTCCAGCAGTCTTGTTCTTCACTCAGGTGTGGTCTGGCAAACTTCAGTCATCCATTTATATTCTTTTTTTGAGAGCAGAGGCTTCTTCCTTCCTGACCTCCCACGTAGGCCAAGTTTGTGCAGTCTCTTTCTGACAGTTGACTCATGCACTTCGACATTGATTGGTGCAAGATGCCTGTAGATCCCTTGATGTTACCCTGGGGTTCTTAGAGACTTCTTTGAGCATCTTTCAGTCAGCTCTTGGGCTGATAGATTGCCAGTGGTCTGGAATTTTCTCCATTTGTAGATTATCCGTTGGACAGTGGAATGATCGACTTCAAATTGCTTGGAATTGGTTCTGTAACCCCTCCCAGACTATAGGCATCAACAATCTTTCTTCGGAGGGCCTCAGAGAGCTCTTTTGATCTTGGGCTATAACACACCTGTATGGTTAAGACCAAACCACACCAAGTTTCTGATCTTTATATACCCTCCAAGTTACTCTCTGATGGTGTTATAATCATTAGCACCTGTTTTGGTGCACCAGATTCTAATTTTAGCCATTCATGGGATGATAAAGTAGAGGTGTACTAACTTTTTCCACACAAATGTCATTTCTGTTTATTTTAATTTCATCAATGATTGCAAAGTGTAATTTTTCACTGTTAAATGTTTGATTAGGTTACCTCTATTTGTCAATAGTTTGAAATGAACGTTAACTATCCATATGTCCAACTATATCAAAGATGTACTTTTTCACAGCACTGTACATACACAATTGCATGCATACTCCATAACACTGTTGCCAGTGATGGTATAGGGAGGGTTGGATCTGGTCTACACTCGAACAATAAAAGTATTGCCCTGGGGCAGTCATACGACCTCAACCTATGCAACAAAGACTTGGACGTTTGAGGCTAAAGCTGCTTTTTTTGGAAGGGGAAAGCACCTAGCCTGATCCATCTCTTTTAACTTACAGTATCCAAGTGTTCATTTGCTGTTTCCATCACACACACACCACATCACCATGGACTGGATAATGTCTCCCGTAGACGTCTTCACTCCAGGCAGAGTGAAGACACGATAGCCAAAGAACTCCCTCTACAGTATGCAGAGAGAACAGCAGCCCTAAACAACATTTTCATCTATCAATGTACTAATCAAGAATGCCATAAAAAGCACACAGTCATGGTCATTTCAGTTTTTAAATGTGTGTATATATATATATATATATATATATATATATTTGACATTAAAAACATGAGAACGACAGAATAACTAAAACATGGTGAGGTTGACATTCCAGCAGATAAATCTGCAACAGAGAGCGGGAGAGAATGTTTTGGGGGTGTTTAGAGAGGAATACACATTATGCTATGTAACCAAAACTACAAGACTAGCCTCTCTGTTTAACAAACCTTAAAGGGGCGCCTCACCTCTTTTGAACCTCACATATTCATTATCTCTATCACCATACAGTACCAGCGTCTGTGAAATCAGCGTGTTTCTACATTCTGTAGTCAAAAAAGATGACTAAGAAAATTACTCCTGATGATGTCACATGGTGGAGTGCCTCTTTAATGACATGAGAACACAAGCAATGTGTCTGACATGATCTCAATGTTTGGTTTTTACTGCCTGCCTACCATCCCCTCCCAACATTACAACTCACCTCAGGGAGTCGACCTCTCTTTTATAGTCCCCTGTGAACAAAATCCCTTTGCTTTTAGTACTTCTGCTGCCTCAATGTCTGGGCTAGGGCTTGATTAGCTGGGAAAGTCACTTCTTCACATCATTTTTGTAGGCTGTTCTAGTGCTCCAGCACTGCAGTCACTGTGGCTGGGCTGAGTCACAGAGATGATCTGATCAGTGTCTGTATTAATAGGCCATCAATAGAAGAACCGAATTTGGCATTAGCAGTGTCAGCAGTTAGCAGTGCACACATTGGTTAGGTTATAGTCTTACATAATAACCATACAAATTTAATGAAAATGGTTTGCAAGTTATGATCAAAATTAAGGGTAATAGCAAAATAATAATAATAAGAAAAGAAAATTCGGTCATCAAATAATGTGTCAACTTCACACTTTGTTTGAAGAAATTCAGCAAGTTCATGAATTTACAGCAGCAAAACAATGGGAGCACTTTGGGTTTAACAGTGGCCCAATGATAGCAAACATGATGACAGATTATGACAGTAAAAGCACAAAAATTAAATGGTCTCTCACCAATATAGAGAAAATAACAAAAGCTGAGAGAAAAATGTACAAATGGCTCTTTAACTAAATGTGTTATATCAAAGCTGAAATAAGTGAATAATAGCACGTCCTCTTGATATGGAATAACTGTTTGATCCAGATTGAAATTAGTATTATGTACAGCAGCTGAATGGTCGGTTGTCTGTCTTCTTCCATAGTTTAATTACAACATGTGTAAACACTTCACATTCCACCTAGCAATAATCCAACTGGGTGAAAGAGTCAGAATACAACTAAATAAGTAGAGTAGAAAACACAGAAGAGTAGTACCAGTCATGAACAGGGTGCATCTGTCACTCAAGTCTATGGAGGTCACAGGATTCAGATTTTGGAAAAACGTCTGCAGTTCATATAGGTAAACTCCAAGATAACATAGTAGTCAACTTTTAAGTTATTAGTGAGAGGGTTACGTCATTTCAACATAAAAAAAAAACACCCTCTTGACGTATAAAAGTGGGTGGACAATGTTCCCATAGACAACGCTAGTGAAGCAGAATAAACAACAACACAACCAAACAGAACACGGCCAATAAAAACCATGTGATCAGAAGGAAGAGAACATGGGCAGCTGCCAAGTAGACTCGTCTCCTGTCATGTGTCCGTCGAGCATACCACTCCTGTGACCTTTCACCTGCAAGTAGAAACGGAGTCCTGGACCTGGGATGGTGATGGGAACATGACCTATTGGCACTATCTCGCACCAGGAAGAGGTAGCTTCCTGGTTCTGTCGGCTACTATGGAGACGAGGAGGAGGAGTCAGTTAGTTAAGCGGGCGACATTCCGAAACTGCTGACTAACGTCCAAATAACGTCCAACACCGACAGTTCCACAGACCCACTGATGATATTAGTCTTCCTCCTCTTCTCCTCTGTCCAGTGTATGTAACTACGGGATGAAGCATAGATGAATGGTTCATCTTCCATGTGCATTAGTTAGTTCGTTTTGGGGTAGATCTTCTCGTAGAAGAAGTTCTGAGCCAGCAGGTAGAGTTCCCCGTCCTTCTCCCGGACGGCGTGAGCCCGGACAAACTGGAACTGCTCCAGGGCAAACTCATAGAACTCGTTCTCCATCTTCCAGATGGCCGACTGCTGCAGCTTGGCGATGGACTCCTTGGTGGGCGGCTTCTTTTCACTCGTCTTCCTCAGGTGGGATTTCTTCCCTGTGGGGGAAGGGGAATAGCTCATCACTACCAATATAGGTCAACCCTTGCATTTTAGTTTTTAGTTAAAAATGGTAGGTAAAAAATATCTAATGTAATGTAGAGGCACTTGTATATTATTTAGAGCTGTTAAAAGGTGATAATTGGTCTCAAAGGGGAATAACAAGTGAAATTGTTGTTTTGTTTGCACATCACCTCTCATGTGGCAAAGGTACATCTACGTGCACGTTCAGAAATAGGTACGTAATCATTCTACATACCATTTACAGAGACTCAAAATACATATTCCTCTATTTGAGTAGGCTGACACAACAATAAAAAAATAGCTTTAAATAGATAGAGAAAACAAATGAATCAATGACAAATCAATTTCTGCTTAGTGATAAATAAAGTAATGAATAAAGTCATAATCTAAAACGTCATCGCAGGAGGCATGGGGGTGTCTCTGGTAGAGTACCTGTTTTGTAGAGCTCTGTGGCGCCCCTGAAGAAGCGTGGCAGCGCCGCCTCCAGCATCATAACAAAGTCCTCTAGCTCCTCTGTCACACCCACCAACAGGTACTCATTGACCAGGTTATACTTGGCCTGCTCCAGGGCCCAGTGACTGCCCACGTTCCTACAAGAGATGTCAATCAATCATGTAATCAATCAAATGCATTTATAAAGTTCTTTTTACATCAGCTGTACATCAGATGTTGTTTAGATCAAGCAAAATAGGCTAGTCTCACATTCTCAACAGATGAGAGACAGAGAGAGAGAGAGAGACAGAGACAGAGAGAGAGAGACAGAGAGAGAGAGACAGAGAGACAGAGAGACAGAGAGAGAGAGAGAGAGAGAGAGAGAGAGAAAAAGAAAATGAACGCCTCTAGAAAAGAAAGACATGCAATATAGCGTGTCTAATGAAGGTAAGTTAGATGTTAAAGGGGTTCACGTTTGGTGTCCTACTGTCAATATACCAGCCCATTAAGAAGTGTGTAATGGGGTTATAGGTTAAGAATGCTTGGTGTGGATGTAACGTAAGGAGTGGTACATACCAGCACTCTGAGTAGTGACCACAGAAGAAGGGGATCTGCAGCCACAGCTTTTCCGGGGCGCAGTCTGAGCCTGACGCCGACACACACTCATCAAAGGTCTGAAACACACATCAACGACAATCAAAGACAGTATTACCTATGGAAGCGTGTTCTACTGTTAAAATACATTGTATATAATGCTGCTAATAAATAAAATTGCATAATTCTTTCCTCAGTGGAACCTTAAAGTAACTATCTGGGACTGGGAATCTGCATTAGTTTGCTGGGATCTCTTTCTCTCCCAGATTGTAGCTTCATTGTAGGCAGCAATGCCCATTTTATTTACAATCATTTAAACTATATTTTACAGTGTTAATCACTAATACACTAGCTGGTACAAAATAATGCAGAGGATCGCAGACTGACCTTCTTATCCCCCTGTTTCCGGCGCCGCAGGCCGGGCCGGTAGTCATCCCCAAAACGCAGGAAGTAGTAGTAGGACACCAGGCGCTCGATGGGGTCACGGATCACATTGATGTAGATGGGCTTCTTCTTTACTCCAAACCTGGGTCAAAACAGAGAGGTAGTGTTAGAATAAATGGTATAATGATGCACTACCCGTATGTTACGATGCGCTACCCGTATGTTACGATGCGCTACCCCGTATGTTACGATGCGCTACCCGTATGTTACGATGCGCTACCCCGTATGTTACGATGCGCTACCCGTATGTTACGATGCGCTACCCGTATGTTACGATGCGCTACCCGTATGTTACGATGCGCTACCCGTATGTTACGATGCGCTACCCGTATGTTACGATGCGCTACCCGTATGTTACGATGCGCTACCCGTATGTTACGATGCGCTACCCGTATGTTATGATGCGCTACCCGTATGTTACGATGCGCTACCCGTATGTTATGATGCGCTACCCCGTATGTTACGATGCGCTACCCGTATGTTACGATCGCTACCCCGTATGTTACGATGCGCTACCCGTGATGTTACGATGCGCTACCCGTATGTTACGATGCGCTACCCCGTATGTTACGATGCGCTACCCGTATGTTACGATGCGCTACCCGTATGTTACGATGCGCTACCCGTATGTTATGATGCGCTACCCGTATGTTATGATGCGCTACCCGTATGTTACGATGCGCTACCCGTATGTTACGATGCGCTACCCGTATGTTACGATGCGCTACCCGTATGTTATGATGCGCTACCCGTATGTTACGATGCACTACCCGTATTGGACACTGTGTTAACAAACCTCCAAACGAGCTTCAATGCCATACAACAATCCTTCAGTAGCCTCCAACTGCTCTTAAACACTAGTAAAACTAAATGCATGCTTTTCAATCGAACGCTGCTGGCACCCGCCCACCCGACTAGAATCACCACTCTCGACGGGTCTGACCTAGAGTATGTGGACAACTACAAATACCTAGGTGTCTGGTTAGACTGTAAACTCAACTTCCAGACTCACATAAAGAATCTCCAATCCAAAGTTAAATCTAGAATCGGCTTCCTATTTCGCAACAAAGCCTCCTTCACTCATGCTGCCAAACATGCCCTCGTAAAACTGACTATCCTACCGATCCTTGACTTCGGCGATGTAATTTACAAAATAGCCTCCAACACTCTACACAGCAAATTGGATGTAGTCTATCACAGTGCCATCCGTTTTGTCTCCAAAGCCCCATACACTACCCACCACTGTGACCTGTACGCTCTTGTTGGCTGGTCCTCACTACATGTTCGTCGTCAAACCCACTGGCTCCAGGCCATCTATAAATCACTGCTAGGCAAATCCCCGCCTTATCTTAGCTCATTGGTCACCATAGCAGCACCCACCCGTAGTCTGCGCTCCAGCAGGTATATCTCACTGGTCATTCCCAGAGCCAACACCTCCTTTGGCCGCCATTCCTTCCAGTTCTCTGCTGCCAATGACTGGAACGAATTGCAAAATCTCTGAAGCTGGAGACTCTTATCTCCCTCACTAACTTTAAGCATCAGTTGTCAGAGCAGCTTACCGATCACTGCACCTGTACACAGCCCATCTGAAATTAGCCCACCCAACTACCTCATCCCTATATTGTTATTTATTTTGCTCTTTTGCACCCCAGTATCTCTATTTGCACATAATCTCTTGCACATCAAGCATTCCAGTGTTAATACTATTGTAATTATTCTGCACTATAGCCTATTTATTGCCTTACCTCCATAACTTGCTACATTTGCACACACTGTATATATATTTTCTGTTGTATTTCTGACTTTATGTTTTTTACCCCATTTAGGTACAACCCTAAATCCTTAAACATGGGTACCCTCATAGATATCATCCTGACTAGACATATACCTCTAAATACACCTCAGCCGTCTTCAACCAGGATCTCAGCGATCACTGCCTTATTGCCTAGCGTCCGTAATGGGTCCGCGGTCAAACGACCACCCTCATCACTGTCAAACGCTCCCTAAAACACTTTAGCGAGGAGGCCTTCCTAATTGACCTGGCCCAGGTATCCTGGATGGATATAGATCTCATTCCGTCAGTAGAGGATGCCTGGTTGTTCCTTAAAAGTAATTTCCTCTCAATCTTAAATAAACATGCCCCATTCAAAAATACAGAACTAAGAACCGATATAGCCCCTGGTTCTCCTCAGACTTGACTGCCCGGACCAGCACAAAAACATCCTGTGGCGTACAGCATTAGCATCAAATAGCCTTTCGACATGCAACCTTTTCAGGGAAGTTAGGAACCAATATACACAAGCAGTCAGGAAAGCAAAGGCTAACTTTTTCAAACAGAAATTTGCATCCTGTAGCACTAACTCCAAAAAGTTTTGGGACACTGTAAAGTCCATGGAGAATAAGAGCACTTCCTCCCAGCTGCCCACTGCACTGAGGCTAGAAACACTATCACCACCGATAAATCTACAATAATCGAGAATTTCAACAAGCATTTTGCTGACAGCTGGCCATGCTTTCCATCTGGCTACCACTAACCCGGCCACCAACTCTGCACCCTCTGCGCAACTTGCCCATGCCCCCCCGCTTCTCCTTCACACAAATTCAGACAGTTGATGTTTTGAAAGCGCTGCAAAATCTGGACCCCTACAAATCAGCTGGGCTAGACAATCTGGACCCTTTCTTCCTAAAACTAGTCGCAAATTGTCGCAACCCCCATTACTAGTCTGTTCAACCTCTCTTTCATAACGCCTGAGATCCCCAGAGATTGGAAAGCTGCCGCGGTCATCCCCCTCTTCAAAGGGGGTGACACTCTAGATCCAAACTGCTACAGACCTATATCCATCCTGCCCTGCCTTTCGAAAGTATTCGAAAGCCAAGTTAACAAACAGATCATCGACCATTTCGAATACCACCGTACCTTCTCCGCTATGCAATCCGGTTTCCGAGCTGGTCACGGGTGCACTTCAGCCACGCTCAAGGTCCTAAACGATATTATAACCGCGATTGATAATAGACAGTACTGTGCAGCCGTCTTCATCGACCTGGCCAAGCAGCTTTCGACTCTGTCAACCACCGCATTCTTATTGGCAGACTAAATAGCCTTGGTTTCTCAAATGACTGCCTCGCCTGGTTCACCAACTACTTCTCAGATAGAGTTCAGTGTGTCAAATCGGAGGGCCTGTTGTCTGGACCCTATGGCAGTCTCTATGGGGGTGCCACAGGGTTCAATTCTTGGGCCGACACTTCTTTTCTCCGTGTATATCAATGATGTCGCTCTTGCTGCTGGTGACTCTCAGATCCACCTCTACGCAGACGACACCATTTTGTATACATCTGGCCCTTCATTGGACACTGTGTTAACAAACCTCCAAACGAAGCTTCAATGCCATACAACAATCCTTCAGTAGCCTTCAACTGCTCTTAAACACTAGTAAAACTAAATGCATGCTTTTCAATCGAACGCTGCTAGCACCCGCCCACCCGACTAGAATCACCACTCTCGACGGGTCTGACCTAGAGTATGTGGACAACTACAAATATCTAGGTGTCTGGTTAGACTGTAAACTCAACTTCCAGACTCACATAAAGAATCTCCAATCCAAAGTTAAATCTAGAATCGGCTTCCTATTTCGCAACAAAGCCTCCTTCACTCATGCTGCCAAACATGCCCTCGTAAAACTGACTATCCTACCGATCCTTGACTTCGGCGATGTCATTTACAAAATAGCCTCCAACACTCTACTCAGCAAATTGGATGTAGTCTATCACAGTGCCATCCGTTTTGTCTCCAAAGCCCCATACACTACCCACCACTGTGACCTGTACGCTCTTGTTGGCTGGTCCTCACACATGTTCGTAAGTCAAACCCACTGGCTCCAGGCCATCTCATAAATCACTGCTAGGCAAATCCCCGCCCTATCTTAGCTCATTGGTCACCATAGCAGCACCCACCCGTAGTCTGCGCTCCAGCAGGTATATCTCACTGGTCATTCCCAAAGCCAACACCTCCTTTGGCCGCCATTCCTTCCAGTTCTCTGCTGCCAATGACTGGAACGAATTGCAAAAATCTCTGAAGCTGGAGACTCTTATCTCCCCAATAACTTTAAGCATCAGTTGTCAGAGCACCTTACCGATCACTGCACCTGTACACAGCCCATCTGAAATTAGCCCACCCAACTACCTCATCCCTATATTGTTATTTAATTTGCTCTTTTGCACCCCAGTATCTCTATTTGCACATAATCTCTGTACATCTAGCATTCCAGTGTTAATACTATTGTAATTATTCTGCACTATAGCCCATTTATTGCCTTACCTCCATAACTTGCTACATTTGCACACACTGTATATATATTTTCTGTTGTATTTTCTGACTTTATGTTTTTTTTCTTTACCCCATATGTAACTCTGTGTTGTTTTTATTGCACTACTTTGCTTTATCTTGGCCAGGTCGCAGTTGTAAATGAGAACCTGTTCTCAACTGGCTTACCTGGTTAAATAAAGGTGAAATAAAAAAATAAAATAAAAAATAAAAAAAATATGTAACTCTGTGTTGTTTTTATTGCACTACTTTGCTTTATCTTGGCCAGGTCGCAGTTGTAAATGAGAACCTGTTCTCAACTGGCTTACCTGGTTAAATAATGGTGAAATAAAAAAATTAAAAAAGTATGTTACGATGCGCTACCCGTATGTTATGATGCGCTACCCGTATGTTACGATGCGCTACCCGTATGTTACGATGCGCTACCCGTATGTTACGATGCGCTACCCGTATGTTACGATGCGCTACCCGTATGTTACGATGCGCTACCCCGTATGTTACGATGCGCTACCCCGTAGGTTACGATGCGCTACCCGTATGTTACGATGCGCTACCCGTATGTTACGATGCGCTACCCCGTAGGTTACGATGCGCTACCCGTAGGTTACGATGCGCTACCCGTAGGTTACGATGCGCTACCCGTATGTTACGATGCGCTACCCGTATGTTACGATGCGCTACCCGTATGTTACGATGCGCTACCCGTATGTTACGATGCGCTACCCGTATGTTACGATGCGCTACCCGTATGTTATGATGCGCTACCCGTATGTTACGATGCGCTACCCGTATGTTACGATGCGCTACCCCGTATGTTATGATGCGCTACCCGTATGTTACGATGCGCTACCCCGTATGTTACGATGCGCTACCCCGTATGTTATGATGCGCTACCCGTATGTTACGATGCGCTACCCGTATGTTACGATGCGCTACCCGTATGTTACGATGCGCTACCCGTATGTTACGATGCGCTACCCATATGTTATGATGCGCTACCCGTATTTTACGCATATCACAAAGATCATGTGTCATTAAATCTAAGATGATCTATGAATACATAAGATGTTCATCTGGGGCCTGTTCAATAGGGCAGTGTTGCAGATGTAAAGCTTCAACCTGCCATGACGCCACCCCTTTTCACATGATTTAAAGCCATATCCCTTCTATAGAGAGTTGCATTCTATCTGTGACGTTCTGAATGTTGCACTTTAATGTTGTATTAATGTAGTATTATATAAGACCACAAGGGGGAGACAGCAGCAAAAGTATATCTGGTAGGATGTGTTCTGCAGTGGGGGGGCACTCACTTTGTAAAGTCCAGGAAAGAGACGTGACCGTGGTAGAACGCCGGCTTCATCTCCCTCCACTCTGTCACGTTCTTCACAAACCGCACCTGAGCAGGTAGACAAGACAATTAATACATGATATGTGCCAATGCAATCCGCTCTTCAGTATCACCCTGCCACTTTCCCCCCTCCCATTCGCTATCTATCCTTGTCTCTCATTCGCTCTCCCTCTGACTCTCTCTCTACGTCTGTCACAAGCCGGGCTAGAACTCCGGTCTCAGATGTGGAAAGCTGGGGGTTCTACCCCTTAGCCACAGAGGAGGTGTTGTAGGACCCAAATGAAACACCCAAGGCAATACTCCAGGCAAGTAGATTTAATGTACCCAAACAGGAGGCAAAACAAAACAACTCCACGAGGGGAGAAAAACAAACTAAAGATAACTTCGAACAGCTTACTAGGACAGACACGGTGGGACAAAGCAGGAGACACATAGTCAGGACGCAATAACCAAGTGAGAAACAAGGGGAAAACACACAGCTAAAATACTAAAGGGAAAACAAGGCACAGGTGACCTGGATCAAACTAATGAGGACACACGAGGAAGAACTAAGGCAGAGGGGAACACAGCTGACCTCTAGAGGCCCGGAGACAAACAGGAGAAGCAGGAAGCTGACAGGACCCCCTCCTCTAGGAACGACTCCTGACGTTCCTTCCAGAACACCCTGGCCTCAGGGTGCGAAAATCTCGGATCAACCCTGGGTCCAGGATGTCCTTGGCTGGAACCCAGGAGCGCTCCTCTGGCCCGTAGCCCTCCCAGTCCACCAGATACTGCAGAGAGTTCTAGACCCTCCGGGAGTCCAGTATCCGGCGGACTGTGTAGGCTGGCTGGCCGTCAATGATCCTGGGAGGTGGCGGGGGTCTGCGTGGGGGGGCAAAGGGAGAAGACAAGACAGGTTTAATAAGTGAAACATGGAAAGTGGGGTTAATTCTAAGGGAACGAGGGAGAACCAAACGATAAGACACAGGGTTAACCTTTCTAGCAATGCGGAAAGGGCCGATGTATCTCTGGGAAAGCTTCTTGGATTCGACCCGGAGGGGCAGGTTCTTAGTGGCCAACCAAACTCTCTGACCAGCTCGGAAACTAGGGGCCGTCCGAGGGTGGCGATTAGCCTGACTTTGGTATCTCTGGGAGGTCCGAAGGAGGGCACGCCTGGCCTTCTTCCAGGTCCGCCTACAGCGTTGGACAAAGCGCTGGGCCGAGGGAACACCAACTTCGCCTCCTCCTCTGGAAATAATGGAGGGTTGTAACCGAACTGGCATTCGAAGGGGGACAATCCGGTGGCTGAGGACTGGAGGGTGTTGTGGGCATATTCAGCCCAAATGATATAGGTGGCCCAAGACGTGGGATTACTGGCCGCCATACACCGCAGGGTGGTCTCCAGATCCTGATTAATCCGTTCCGTTTGGCCATTAGACTCTGGATGGAACCCGACGATAGGCTGGCTGTGGCCCAACAAGCCTGCAGAAGGCCCCCAAAACCGGGACGAGAATTGGGGACCTCGGTCAGAGACCACGTCCAGGGGAATACCAAATATCCGGGAAGACATGGTTCATGAGGAGCTCAGCAGTCTCCTTAGCCGAGGGCAGCTTGGGCAGGGGAATAAACCGGGCAGCCTTAGAGAACCGGTCTACCACCACTAGGATGACGGTGTTGCCCTGGGATAGAGGAAGTCCCGTAACAAAGTCCAGAGAAAGGTGTGACCATGGCCTTCGAGGAACAGGTAAGGGATGGAGCAGTCCTGGGGTCGCTGGCGTGTCGACTTTCCCCTGGTTGCACACAGGGCAGGCCTCAACATAGACCTGCACGTCCCTTCTTGATGGACGGCCACCAAAACCGCCTGTCGGAGGAACTCCAGTGTGCGAGCACTGCCTGGATGGCATGTCAAGGGCGACTCATGACCCCACTGCAAGACGCGGGCCCGAACAGAGAGAGGAACGTACAGGCGACCGGCAGGACCACCGCCTGGATCGGGCTCATGGACAAGAGCTTCGCACCCCTCTTTCTAGTTCCCACTAAGAGGTGCGACGATCCTAGACCTCGGAATAATCGATGCCAAGGGCTTCCTCTTGTACCTCGGGAGAATAGACTCGAGACAGGGCATCCGGCTTGACGTTCTTGGTGCCAGGTCGGTAAGACAGGAGGAACTGGAATCGATTAAAGAAAAGGGACCATCGTGCTTGCCGAGGGTTCATCCGCTTAGCCTGTTGGAGATATTCCAGGTTCTTGTGGTCTGTGAGAACCTGGAAAGGGTGCTGAGCCCCCTCAAGCCAATGGCGCCACTCTTCCAAGGCCAGTTTTACCGCAAGCAACTCTAGATCCCCCACGTGGTAGTTGCGCTCGGCCTCAGACAGGCGGGCGAGACATGAAGGCACAAGGGGTGTAATCTCCCATCCGCACTCCTCTGTGACAGGACGGCTCCCACCCCCACCTCTGAGGCGTCCACCTCCACCACGAAAGGTCTTTCTGGGTCAGGGTCACCAGAATCGGAGCAGAAGTGAAGCGGCGCTTGAGATCCTCGAAGGCCCCTGCTGCTTCCGGACCCCAGTGAATCTTGGTCCCTCCTCCCTTGGTAAGCGTCGTCAAGGGGCTACCACCGAGCTGAAATTCTTAATGAACTTCCGATAGAAGTTAGAAAAGCCAATGAACCGTTGGAACCTCCTTGACCGTGGCAGGTGTGGGCCAATCGTGGACCGCCTTGACCTTCTTGGGATCCATCTCTAGGTGCCCGGGAGTGACAATAAACCAGAGAAACTGAGTCTGAGAAACGTGAAATTCACACTTCTCAGGCTTAACGTAGAGGTGATTGTCAAGGAGCCTCTGGAGAACCCTGCTAACATGCCCTCATGCTCCTTCAGTGACCTCGAGAAGATGAGGATATCGTCCAGGTAACGAAGACGAACAGATTAAGCATATCCCGGAGAACATCATTAATCAGGGCTTGGAATACTGCGGGGCATTGGTGAGCCCGAACGGCATCACCCGATATTCATAGTGCCCCGTGGGCGTGTTGAACGCCGTCTTCCATTCGTCTCCTTGCCGGATCCGCACGAGATGGTAAGCATTGCGGAGATCCAGCTTAGTAAAAATGGAAGCCCCTTGAAGCAGCTCAAAAGCAGTGGCCATGAGAGGAAGGGGGGTATCGATTCCGAACCGTGATCTTGTTGAGTCCCCGGTAATCAATACAAGGCCTAAGACCCCCGTCTTTCTTTTCAACAAAAAAGAAGCCCGCCCCAGCCGGGAAGTAGAGGCATAGATGAGGCCGGCTGCCAAGGACTCTTAATGTGAGGTGTCCATAGCTGCGTGCTCGGGGGAGGACAAGGAAAAGATCCGACCTCTAGGAGGGCAGCACCCAGGGAGTAGATCAATGGCACAGTCATACGTGCGATGAGGCGGTAAGGAAGTAGCCCGGGCCTTGCTGAACACTGCCTTGAACCGATGGTAAACACTGGGGACTCGGGAGACGTCAACAGACTCTTGAAACTGGGTACTAGGGGCTGAGGGACTCTGAAGCATGCAGGTGAGTTGGCAAGTGGGATCCCAGCTTAGAATGGTGCCAGTAGGCCAGTCGATCTGGGGATTATGTCTGCATAGCCAAGGGTGACCCAGGATAATAGGATACTCGGGAGAGTCAATGAGATAGAAGGTCTCCTCCTGCTGGTGTTGAGAGATGGTAAGTCGCAGGGACTGAGTCGCCTCGGTAACCTTTCCTGGTTCCAGAGGTCTGCCATCTAAGGCTGTAACTGCCTGGGGTTGAGGAAGTAGTTGGGTAGGGATCTTAAGTTCCTTAGCCAAGGTTACATCCAGGAAATCACCTGCGGCACCGGAATCGATCATAGCCTGGACCCGATGCTGGTGGCCCTCCCAGGACAGAGTGGCTGGAATAGCCAGGACAGCGTTAGTAGGAGGCGCTCTAATTCTCCCCATCACAGCCCTCCTGTAGCTGGGCGGGGACAGGCGTTTCCGAAAGCTCGGGGCAAGTGGAGCGGAAGTGGCCGGCAACCCCGCAGTAGAGGCACCGACGCTCCCTCATGCGACGTTCCCTTTCGTTGGGAGAAAGCCTGGAACGGCCTAACTGCATGCTCTCCGGGGAATCCTGGAGCAGTTCAGGAGCCGGGGAAGCTCTGAATGACGGAGTCCAAACAGGAGAAACAGAGCTGCTCAGAGGAACTTGGGACTGAGACACCTGACGGCGAGCCGTTCTCCGCTCTCTTAGACGATTGTCCAGGCGGATGGCCAAGGCTATGAGGGACTCGAGATCTCCAGCTGGTTCTCGGGTGGCTAACTCATCTTGAAGGGGCTCAGATAACCCTCCCTGAAAGCAGACCCTCAGCGCTTCATCATTCCATCCGCTCCTTGCTGCTATGGTCCGGAAATCAATGGCAAAATCTGCCGTGCTTCGGGGCCCTGACGGAGAGACAGTAGGCGCTTGGAAGCCTCCCGCCCACTGACAGGATGATCGAACACCCGCTTGAACTCTTCTACAAATGCAGCGTGGGAGTCACAACAGGCCTCCTGGGACTGCCACACCGCAGAAGCCCAGGCGAGCGCCTTGTCTGAAAGAAGGGTAATGATGTAGGCAATCTTGGAACGGTCTGTGGGAAAACTTGAGGGTTGGAGCTCGAAGGTGAGGGAGCATTGGGTGAGGAAACCCTGGCAAGAGCTTGGATCCCCAGAAAAGGGCTTGGGAGGTGGTAGTCGGGGCTCCGCCAACCGAGAAGGCCTGTCGTCACTGGGGGGTGACCTGGGGGAAGGGAGAGGACCAGGGAGGCGTTCAAAGAGCTGGCGGAGGGAACTCATCATTTCGGCCAGGAGTTGAGAATGACTAGCCATCAGCTCCTCTTGTCGGCTGAGAACGGCTTCATGGCGCTGGAAAGAAGCCTCATGTCGAAAGTGATCACCGCCAACAGGTCCTGGGAACTGAGTGTTTCTGGGTCCATGATTGACTTGGTTATTCTGTCACAAGCCGGGCTAGAACTCCGGTCTCAGATGTGGAAAGCTGGGGGTTCTACCCCTTAGCCACAGAGGAGGTGTTGTAGGACCCAAATGAAACACCCAAGGCAATACTCCAGGCAAGTAGATTTAATGTACCCAAACAGGAGGCAAAACAAAACAACTCCACGAGGGGAGAAAAACAAACTAAAGATAACTTCGAACAGCTTACTAGGACAGACACGGTGGGACAAAGCAGGAGACACATAGTCAGGACGCAATAACCAAGTGAGAAACAAGGGGAAAACACACAGCTAAAATACTAAAGGGAAAACAAGGCACAGGTGACCTGGATCAAACTAATGAGGACACACGAGGAAGAACTAAGGCAGAGGAGAACACAGCTGACCTCTAGAGGCCCGGAGACAAACAGGAGAAGCAGGAAGCTGACAACGTCTCTCTCCCTCTTCCACAGAGGTCAAAACATTGCCACATTAGTGTGCGATCAGTGACGGCTGGTGTGACATTAAAACGGAGGACTGGCTCATGGTAATGGCTGGAATGGAATGAATGTAAGAAACCAATTGTTTGACATCTTTATATTAATTCCATTCCAGCTATTTCAATGAGCCTGTCCTACAATTTCTCCACCCTCCACTGTGCGCAATATTTTCTCTAATCAGCTACATATAGAGGGCCATTGACCCTTGAGATTTGCCTTGCAGCCTCATTCTCTCACCTGGTCCTGCATGGACATGACAGGGTTGTTCTTGGTGGTGTTGATGTGTAGCACATGGTAGTGGTTCTTGCCACACAGGTCGTAGGCAATGTTGGTGAAGGAGGTGCTGGCCGTCTTGGGCACGCGGTTGTAGATGACCACCACGTCCTCGCTGTCGGCCGCCGAGGGGGCCTCCCGCTCCCGCAGGCTGTCCTGTGTGTGCCGCTGCTCGATCTCACGCACCTCGTGCCTGGCGATGGCCCGCTCTGCCCAGAGGAAGAAGAGTTAAATGGATAGTTCACCCACATGAGAGCCTATATTTTGTTAGCAGGAGTATGCTAACAGTGGCCCTACCACTTCCATTGTTTCAGGCTCAACTATGCCAATACCACACACGGTATATACGGTATATACTGTATATACTGTATATAGGCCACTTTATATCTATAAAATGGGGTGCACTTGAAATTTAGGCGAACTATCCTTTTAACAGCCTTCTGCACCTAATATAAAGAACAGGGGAAAAAAAGATACTCACAAAATTCACTGAGAATACATTACATAGTATGAATAATACTCCAAGCCACAGCTTCATTATATTTGTCAAACATAGAGAACTGCTCCGGTAAACTGCCCTTTAGGGTGGGCTTGGTGTGGAGTCTGACCATTTATTTAGAGCCCTCATGTCTTAATCATTGTTTAAGAGATTCTCTGGTACTTTAGTATACTTTTTAGCCTGTAGTTCTGAAAGTAGAGCTCACGAGCCAAAAGTGGTCCCCGGAAATTGGGTACTACGTCACACAGGTGCGGATATGTGCACCACGTCATTGCTCTCTCTCTCACTACTGTGTGTGCATCTTGCTAGCTGTCACTTATATGGCAAGGGGCTGAAGCATATTGTCTAGAACTTGAATTGCTAGGGGGCTGGCCAAGTGGGGGAAAATGTAGGGAAAATGGCACAGCACAGCTTCCAGAAAAACTAGGGACTTCGTGGCTAATTGAGGTAAGACAGTAATTCTGCTCCTAGATTCTGCATGTATGAACTAGGCATACACTGACACATCCAGTCCAAAGTGGGAGGTTAAAAAATACTTAGTAGTCGCCAAAGTTCCGGAGCATGTCTTTAAGAGGAGGTTTGGTCCAAATCGGATGTTGGGTACTATTTTATTGAATAATATATTAATCCTATAAATTGAAAATGGCCAATTTGGCTGCAATCAATTAGCTTAATTTCTCAGAGTTCAAATAATCTTTCAACAAAATAGCATTTCAGTAATGCTAATCTTATCTGTTTCTAACTACAGAAAAGATTTCAGAACAATCTGAGATGGTGGGTGTCGGAATCCTCTTTCTTCTGCTTTTTGGAGGTGGAGTCCTTTGTGTCACACCACAGCTTCGACTCTATCCCTGTTCTATCTCGCCTCTGTGTAACTGTTAACAGATCTGTCTGAGCATGCATGGCCTAATAAGTCTCCTCTTTCTGGGAATGGGACTAGAGAACTACGTCTTCTCTATTTATAATTTACATTTTAGTCAATTAGCAGACGCTCTTTTCCAGAGCAACTTACAGGAGCAATTTGGGTCAAGTGCCTTGCTCAAGGGCACATCAACAGATGTTTCACCTAGTCGGCTTGGGGATTCAAACCAGCGACCTTTAGGTTACTGGCCCAAAGCTCTTGACCACTAGGCTACCTGCCACCCTTACATTTCTATCTGATACAGCTACTGTATGTGACTAACCGTGAATAAACAGACAACGCTGTAGGCCTAAGCCATTTCCGTTTGGGTTTCCTATCCCAGGTCTAAATCAGTCTCAGATTGACTAGTGGTGACAATGGCTCAGATCTGTGCTGGAACATAACAACACTCCAGCATCTAATACTCATGGGAACGCCGAGCCGAGCCAAGCCAACCCAGGCCATGCCAGGCCATGCCTAGCCACGGAGACACGCTGGCAGCTGGTAGAGATTAAGATGTCATCTGTGATCACGCTGCACTCCCAACCCCCCAAGCCCCCTCTGCCATCCCCACGTTCACCAATTGGTCTTTTGACCAATCAGATCTGCTCTGAAAATGATCAAAATTGGGCTGCCTGTCTGAACGCAGCCTATGTGGAGCCCAGATCTCTAGGCCTAGACCTTAGCCTATTCCCATGGCGTGTCCAAACATTAGAGACAGTAGTAACGGTCTGTAACAACTGAATCAGGATCAGCTCTCCCTAGCCCTAAAACATAATGAGCAGAACTTAAACAGGCCCCAAGCCACTAGTTAAGGGCATTGTGTTCAGTGCCAACAATTAACAGGAGATACAGCTTTATTGTAGTCCATTGTGTTGAACAAGCTTAGTTAAAACCCCACTGTGTCCGAGCAGAGGGCGCCAAACACACTTTAGCTAATGGTCGAGTCTGAGGTCATTTAATTACTGGACAAAGACCCGCTCTGTATAGATGAATCATTTCGGCCACACAGTATGATTCCATTCAGTCGCCATTTCCATTGGTTCCCCCTCGCCATTTCCAGCTAATTATGACCTATGGTCGAACTGGCAACACACTCTTAAACACTACAACAACTAAGCCGACGCCTATTATTCTGATTACATATTCTAAAACGCCGGCCGAGATAGCAATATTTACTAAAAACAATTTCACGCTTGATTAGAATTGTCCATTTCCAATCATCATTCATTTTTGGCGGGAAATCCGTGAATATGACAGTTTGTCGTGTGTTATGGTGTCTCATATGATCTTCCGGGATAATAAAAACAGAGGAGAGGATGATCCTTTCTCCAGGCAGCTCATACATCCATCATCCTCCACAGCTCTTCATCCCTGAGCGGGTTAGCCCCTCGAGCACAAGGCTGAGGAGTAATAGAGAGCCTGAGAGGTAATGCCTTGTATGGATCTGCTTCAGTAGCGCTGGATTGCAAAATCAATGGAGTATGACAGGGAGGAGATCTAGGTTGCTGCTGTAAAAAAAATAATTTGAAGTGGTGTTTAAAAATATATATATACAGTAAGCTTCGATGCGGCCTGTGGTGTGTTTCCTGTGGGACAATTAGGTGCATGACACTCAATTATATCTCTTACGGCGCACCTGCAATATTTGTTTACCAGAGTGCATACACAGCCAGGTGGTAATAGGAGTGTGTGATTAGTAATTTCAAGCATATTGGACAAGGGACCCATGGGCTAGCCTTTCACAGCTGCAGGAACTGGGAGCCTGTTCAACTAAATGCTTCCTCAATGACTGTACAGAACTACTGTTTCAAACAAATGCATGACAGACACAGACACCTCATCACAATCTTGCAGTGTTTGCAAATAAATGACAGAGGCACCATGAGTTACAACTTAATTCCTTTAAGTGCTCTTTTTAGGACAGATTAACGTAGCTGGGGGGGGGGGAGTTCTGGCTTGGAGACAACTGCTGCATTGATGGCCCATGAAAGCTCTCATTCACGTCTAGCCTGGCGGCTAAGGTCTAGACAGCTGGGAAAGAGACGACTGGGCCGAGCCGGGTGAGGACACAAGGCAGAAAATGAGAAACGACACTGATGGCTAGTACAGCCTAGCCCAAGCAAGTGGAGATATTTCGCTGGTATCAACAGAGGTGCAGTGGAAAACGAGTAACCAAGCACTCACATGCCCTATTTCCACATGCCAATACAAATCTGGTATGTGGAAGTAGAATATTTCTCAGGGACAAGGTATCTTGTTAAGTAGTCTATTTTCCTCATGGGAGAATACACAAGCCTCTATCAGCAGACAAAACATGTCCTCTGCAGTCAGTTTTTAGGTAGGTTCTTGATTGGGAAAAAGGTATTATGATGGGACTGACTAGAACCGTATTACAGCATCAATACGAGTATCACAATAGAGTGCATTGGTCACACCCCGTGGTAGTGGACGTTACCAATGGTAGGGTTTTAGAAGCCCTCTTGGCCGCAGAGACAAAATGTTGCGGTTTTAAAGCAAATGTCCTGCAATTCTACACATTTTGACATGGCTTATGCCAGTGGTCACCAACCGGTCGAGCGATCGACTTGTCGGTCTTTTAGGCATTCCTAGTCGATCACCAAAATGTCTGTAGAACAGCCAACGATAAAGACTCCTTTATTTTTTATTTGATTTGACTTTGTGCTTTTGGCGGAAGGTGCACTTGATTCAGAAGCCATGTGCGCCGGGTAGACAAAGTGTTCCCATTTTTAACCATTTCATTTGTCTGAAGCGACAAACTCCACCTACCCGACGGACCAGGAGAGCTGTAGTTAAATCAAGTGTGCCTACTGCGCTGGCCAATCGGATAGCTCCAATCACCATGCCTATAGCTTCCAGGACCCCACAGCTAAGTTTGATACTAACTTTTAAAACCATGACTAGAGAGAAACTGTCAATGAATACAGCAAAGAGCTGCTGTTTTTATGAGTTCGTTTTCTATTTTTTATTCAGCACTGTCAACACTTTTTATTCACATAACACGCGCTTCTCACGACCTCCTCTTGCGCCTGCAACTGCAAAGAATTAGTAGCCAAGTGTTTCGATAGGCCTGCGTTTTTATTATTATTAGTAGCTCGTCATGTGTATTTTAATATCGAGGAATATTTCACTTTCTCTAGTCAAAGGAACAACATGAATTTGAGCAGGAGATAGAAATAATGCGGTGCGATTCGAGTTTTGCCATCAGTGGGAGGACGGTGTCCCTTCTCTGGTCAAAGGAGAGAACAGGGACAGTGAGAGGCGGACCTCTTCTTCTCTCTCCCTCCCTACGCTGAGACTGACCATCAGATGCAGGTACCATCATTCCAGTTAAATATAAAAGCAAATTATTTCAATTTATGCAAAGCTGTGCCTCGCAAGTGATACAACAACTGATCTATTTTGTTATCAAAGCTTGAGTTTTGAAATATAATATGGTCTTAGAATAACAATATTAGCAGACCAAGCAAATAGCCAATATGCTGTGATAATATATTAGGCGACCACGGGCTTATGCTATCTGAGTAACTCAAACATTATAACAGAAATCAATGGTGCCCCATGCCATGGCATTTTTGGAATTGTTTATTCTCCCGTATAGTGGTGATTGTTAGTTCTCAAAGATGATCTTATTTAAAAAATGTATTGTTCCATTATATTTTATACATACTTTACATCTAGTTTTAGTCCTTTAAGTTTACACTGAAAACGTTTTACCATCCCGAAAATTATTACGGTTAGTTTATGCTACACTGAACAAAAATATAAAACACAACATGCAACAATTTCAAAGATTTTACTGAGTTACAGTTCATATAAGGAAATCAGTCAATTGAAATAAATTAGTTAGGCCCTAATCTATGGATTTCACATGACTGGGAATCCAGATAAGCGTCTATTGGTCAAAGAAACCTTCTTTTTTTTTTTTTTTATAGGGCCGTGGACCACCATTTGCCTCATGCAGCAGGACACATCTCCTTCGCATAAAGTTGATCAGGCTGTTGATTGTGGCCTGTGGAATATTGTCCAACTCATCTTCAATGGCTGTGTGAAGTTCCTGGATATTGGCGGGAACTGGAACACGCTGTCGTACACATCGATCCAGAGCATCCCAAACATGCTCAATGGGTGACATGTCTGGTGAGCATGCAAGCCATGGAAGAACTGGGACATTTTCAGATTCCTTGGGACATGGGGCCGTGCATTATCATGCTGAAACATGAGGTGATGGCGGCGGGTGAATGGCATGACAATGGGCCTCAGGATCTCGTTACGGTATCTCTGTGCATTCAAATCGGCATTGATAAAACGCAAATGTGTTTGTTGTCCTTAGCTTATGCCTGCCCATACCATAACCCCACCATGGAGCACTCTCTTCACAACGTTGACATCAGCAAACGGCTCACCCACACACGCTGTCTGCCATCTGCCATCTGCCCGGTACAGTTGAAACCGGGATTCATCTGTGAAGAACACACTTTTCCAGCGTGCCAGTGGCCATCGAAGGTGAGCATTTGCCCACTGAAGTCAGTTAGAACGGCGAACTGCAGTCAGCTTAAGACCCTGGTGAGGATGACGAGCACGCAGATGAGCTTCCCCGAGATGGTTTCTGACAGTTTGTGCAGAAATTCTTCGGTTGTCCAAACACACAGTTTCATCAGCTGTCCGGGTGGCTGGTCTCAGATGATCCCGCAGGTGAAGAAGCTGGATGTGGAGGTCCTGGGCTGGCGTGGTTACACGTGGTCTGCGGTTGTGAGGCCGGTTGGACATACTGCCAAATTCTCTAAAACGACGTTGGAGGTCACTTATGCTAGAGAAATGAACATTCAATTCTCTGGCAACATCTCTGGTGGACATTCCTGCAGTCAGCATGCCAATTGCACTTGTAAGCTTTTTGGCTACTGTATCACTGCAAGCTTAGCACAGAGACACTGGTACCTTAATGCTAACGTAAGGTACTAAACCCTACCATTTTTCTTAGCAATCAAAGCTCATTTTATCTGACAAGGTGAGCTCATATGATCTCGAAAAAAAGACAGCTTCAGTTTCGTCCATCAAAAACTGGCAGTTATTTGAGATGATAATTTACACAGATGGCAGGCTTTACAGATTAATAATTATATGCCTTGTCAAGGGCTGCTCTGTGGGGTGGACAATTGATTTGACTGGATCTCTTGGCAGGACTTGTCATTGACTAAGCAGGGCAATTAGCCTACTGCTGGAAATATGGGGAAAATATCAGGTTATCGCAATAGTACCATCTATCCAGAATCACACTGGAAGAGAGACAGCAGCGAATTATCCATGTCCACCACCACTTAAGAAATGGTAAGGCAAACTGCATTACCGTCCGCTATCCAAATGTTTAAAAAAACTAAATACATCCCAGAAATAAACAGCTTCCATAACAATGTAGATGTGGGCTAGTTACAACACAGACATCTGATTCTCTCCTCCATAAGTGTTAATAATGCATAGACAGGAGTCCAGGGAAAACTCCACAAATGTTCGGGCAATGCTGAGGGCAGCTATTTATAGGACAGATGAGGAGTGGCTGGACAGGTTAATAGGACCCAAAGCTCCACAGAGGAAGCCCAACAGAGAACTCCTTCTCCGCAATGAAAAATGATGTGAGATCAGAACCATTATCGGCTGTCATGGTAACCAAGTAAGAAGAAGGAAACGGACACCAAATATGTTCCTCTATGGTCACAAGTGGTTCTGAATACTACTCCTCAATAACTATTGCCTGATTAAACCAGACTGAACAATGGAGAGCGCAGCATTCAGTCTGGTTTAACCAGGCTACATGAACTACGGCAGCGGCTAATGAATTGATTGAGATCATTCATGAACAAGAACATCTCGAGTGTTCCAACTGGCCTTTCTGTGACACACCATTTCTGTGGTAAGAGGCTGTCCCCACTCCCCAGAGAGTCTAGGCACACAGTGTGCGAGACTGCCAACACTCACAGTGCATTGCAATACTGAAGAGAAAGTCTGACAAGGAGCGCAGGCCAGAGCAGCAGCGAAACTTTCAGTTCCCCCCCAGAGCTGATAGTACAAGACTACCACACCAGATGAAAGCCAAGCCAGGATACCACAGTATGAGTCATAATACCCATAAAACATAGCGGTCAAACAGGGAAATGGTTCCAATCATTTATCCACCATTCATTTTTCCCATAGGGGATTTTAGAAACACTTCAAATAAGGGTTGTGTTTCATGTAGGCTTAGTCTGGCGTGACGTTTTGATAACCGTGTAAATCTCTAAGACAAGGTGACTTTTATCAATATATTCGCCTGTATTTACCCCCCAAAAATGAAACGTTAATTATCTGCTAATGTGGCTATCATAAAGAACTACAAATGCCATGATGATCTGGAAGACACTGCCGAATCGAGGCTAAGGTAAGAATCTAATGTTAGCTAAATGTAGTAATGAATAAATTGGCTACATTTCTTTAAAAATTGACAATTCTGTGAACTGTCTTGTGTAAGTTTTAAATTGACACAATACCTGTTAGCAAAGGTGTCAGCTAGAGATGACGTGCAGGAGCTTGCAGGGATTTGTAGTTTTGCATGATGTCTACTTTGATGCTAATTAGCATTTTTGAATCAGAGTAAATAGAGATTCATATATTGATAAAAGTCACCTTGTCCGAGAGAGATTTACATGGTTATCAAAACGTCACACCAGGGTAAACCTACACGAAACACAGCCCTTATTTTAAGTGTTTCTAAAATCCCCTGAGGGAAAAATGAATGGTGTAAAAACGATTGGAAAACTTTCCCTGTTTGACCGCTAGGTTTTATGGGTATTATGACACCTCCACTGTGGGGCTCTATTCAGCTGCTGTATACAAGGTGGAAGTTAAATGCAAGGCAGAAGGAGCGGAACAGTTCAGCCTTATTCCTCTATTCTCTGATGAAATTGGTTTTAAAACGCTGCAGGCATGTTTCTCTCCCCTCCTTTTGTTAAGGCTTATGATGTGAGCAGCCAGGGGTTTAAATATTTCTGTGTTGAGATGAAAATTAAATCTCTCCCCCCACCCCCCGCAGCTTTGAAGAGGAAGATAGGTCTTTCCCAATTTCCAACTTCCATCCAAAGGCTGTTTGGCCACAGGGGATTATCATCTTGCACTGCAGTAGCATCCCAGGCTCCAGATAATGAGGCTGTTTATGGTTATTGATTAGCAAAGGAAGGACTCTGATGAAAAGTAATATAATTATCAGTTATAATGCAGCGCCCGACTACAGAAGCTCTGTTACAGCTGGGTCTTTCAGAGGGATGTTGATCAGTGTTATAAAAGCGATAAGTCACCCGCCTCGAATAAACGACACCTGCTTTCACGCATGCTTAGGCACACCGACCGCATCGTTCGTCAAACCCCTTGGAAACCGACAAGGGAACACTGCGGTGCGAGGAGAGCGGTCTCAATTACACTCTGGGGTGCGAAACAGTTCATAGCACCGTGATTAGCCTGTCAGTCATCCGCAACTGTGCACGGGAATGTAGCACAGAACATCACGGGAAAACATTCTTCTTTAAAAGTGCCAGCCAATGCCCATAAATACACCAATCAGGGCCCTAACTGCTCGAGCTTAGGGCCATTAGTACTCTGCCCATACCAAATCCATTCCTGACACCTGTGTTTCCACAGTGGGATCCAATCCATTAGGCACTCAAATGGCATGTTTCAGAGTGCTGAGACACTTAGAGATGTACAGTAGCCACTCTTTAGTGAATACCAGCAGACTGACAGTGTATGACTCCATTATATAACCCTGGGGAGGCTAAAAACAGCTTCATGGTGTCAAAAGGAGTTCAAAGGCAATCTGAGTGCTCCGGATAATGGCAAAAAATAGAAAGTGCAGGAGTTGAACTTGGTAAGTAAGGAGATAGCTGAGGTGTGAACTTGGTGACGCAAGAGTTTGATCAGAGGGATTCAAGTTGGCCACTTCTCAATTAATCTACTAACGAGGCCAAATTAATGACAACCAGGTCTTGACCAGAACCACACATTTACATATAGGCCTACTTGATACATGTGTGTAATTGACTATTGACACCAACGGAAGAGTTGGTCTTTGAGAAGAAGTTAATGCTAAGCTACGGGACTGTTTTGCTAGCACAGACTGGAATATGTTCCGGGATTCTTCCAATGGCATTGAGGAGTACACGCCATCAGTCACTGGCTTCATCAATAAGTGCATCGATGACATCTTCCCAACAGTGACTGTACGTACATACCCCAACCAGATACCATGGATTACAGGCAACATCCACACTGAGCTAAAAGGGTAGAGCCGCCGCTTTCAAGGAGCGAGACTCTAACCCGGAAGCTTATAAGAAATCCCGCTATGCCCTCCGACGAACCATCAAACAGGCAAAGCGTCAATACAGGACTAAGATCGAAACATACTACACCGGTTCCGACGCTCGTCGGATGTGGCAGGACTTGCAAACTATTACAGACTACAAAGGGAAGCACAGCCGCGAGCTGCCCAGTGACACGAGCCTACCAGACAAGCTAAATTACCTCTATGTTCGCTTCGAAGCAAGTAACACTGAAACATGCATGAGAGCATCAGCTGTTCCGGACGACTGTGTGATCACACTCTCCGTAGCCGATGTGAGTAAGACCTTTAAACAGGTCAACATTCACAAGGCCGCAGGGCCAGACGGATTACCAGGACGTGTACTCCGAGCATGCGCTGACCAACTGGCAAGTGTCTTCACTGACATTTTCAACCTCTCCCTGTCTGAGTCTGTAATACCAACATGTTTCATGCAGACCACCATAGTCCCTGTGCCCAAGAACACTAAGGTAACCTGCCTAAATTACTACCCACCCGTAGCACTCACGTCTGTAGCCATGAAGTGCTTTGAAAGGCTGGTCATGGCTCACATCAACACCATTATCCCAGAAACCCTAGACCCACTCCAATTTGTATACCGCCCCAACAGATCCACAGATGATGCAATCTCTATTGCGCTCCACACTGCACTTTCACACCTGGACAAAAGGAACACCTATGTGAGAATGCTATTCATTGACTACAGCTCAGCGTTCAATACCATAGTGCCCTCAAAGCTCATCACTAAGCTAAGGTTCCTGGGACTAAACACCTCCTTCTGCAACTGGATCCTGGACTTCCTGACGGTCTGCCCCCAGGTGGTAAGGGTAGGTAACAACACATCCGCCACGCTGATCCTCAACACGGAGGCCCCTCAGGGGTGCGTGCTCAGTTCCCTCCTGTACTCCCTGTTCACTCATGACTGCATGGCCAGGCACGACTCCAACACCATCATTAAGTTTGCCGATGACACAAGTGGTAGGCCTGATCACAGACAACGACGAGACAGCCTATAGGGAGGAGACCTGGCCGTGTGGTGCCAGGATAACAACCTCTCCCTCAACGTGATCAAGACAAAGGAGATGATTGTAGACTACAGGAAAAAGAACACGCCCCCATTCTCATCGACGGGGCTGTAGTGGAGCAGGTTGAGAGCTTCAAGTTCCTTGGTGTCCACATCACCAACAAACTAACATGGTCCAAGCACACCAAGACAGTTGTGAAGAGGGCACGACAAAACCTATTTCCCCTAAGGAGACTGGAAAGATTTAGCATGGGTCTTCAGATCCTCAAAAAGTTATACAGCTGCACCATCGAGAGCATCCTGACTAGTTTCATCACCGCCTGGTATGGCAACTGCTCGGCCTCCGACCGCAAGGCACTACAGAGGGTAGTGCGTACAGCCCAGTATATCACTGGGGCCAAGCTTCCTGCCATCCAGGACCTCTATACCAGGCAGTGTCAGAGGAAGGCCCTAAAAAGTCCAGCCACCATAGTCATAGACTGTTCTCTCTGCTACCGCACGGCAAGCGTTACCGGAGCGCCAAGTCTAGGTCCAAAAGGCTTCTAAACAGCTTCTACCCCCAAGCTATAAGACTCCTGAACAGCTAATCAAATGTCTACCTGGACTATTTGCATTGCTATTACGCTGCTGCTACTCTCTGTTTATTATCTATGTATAGTCACTTTATTAATTCTACCTACATGTACATATTACCTCAATTACCTCAACTAACTGGTGCCCCTGCACATTGACTCTGTACCGGTACCCCCCTGTATATAGCCTCGCTATTGTTATTTTTACTGCTGCTCTTTAATTATTTGTTACTTTTATTTCGTATTATTTTATATTGTATTCTTTTGTAATTTTTTTGGGGTATTCTTTCTTAAAACTGCATTGTTGGTTAAGGGCTTGTAAGTAAGCACTTCACTGTAAGGTCTACACCTGTTGTATTCGGCGCATGTGACAAATAAAATGTGATTTGATTTGATGTTATGGAGGCTGGTGTATCAGGATTTTGACTTTCTATAACGTTCAGATTCATCCTTATAATTGAAAGCATTCAAACGTCCAAGACGTGAACTACGAACATGACCACATCAGCGATTATGTACTGGTCCTCCAATCACTGCACTGAGATGTACTTTTCAAAGCCATGCTCAAGGCTACTATCAATCACATCAAATAGGATAACTATTTTCAAAGTACTTGTTGTGGGTCTGGGGATGGCAAGGTCTTTTCATTAGCAAATTCCTGTCCAGAGCACTTAGCAGTAAGGGGGTTGGTGCCCATTATGGCAATGGAAGAAAATTCAGGTCCGACTCTTTAAGAATTTGCAGCGCAGGCAATGAATGAATGTTGAGCAAAAGGCATTCCTACATAATTGTGTCACTCTCTCCAAACACATTCACAATGCATGTACAGTACCCCTTCTCCTTTGCATTAAAATGCCTCTCTTTCATGAATTATTAAAGCAGTGTAGGAAATAAAGACAAAACCTCACTTAGAATGTTTCACTCAGCTATAATGTGAGAAAACAATTCAACCAAGCTCTGGCAAACCAACCACAATCATTGAGCTTGCTGTAACATCGTGGCGACTTACTTAGCTCATTGCTCCTCATGGAGCGGCGGGTAGCCTAGCGGTTAAGCGTGTTGTGCTAGTAACCGAAAGGTCACTGGTTCGAATCCTCGAGCCAACTAGGTGAAAAATCTGACGATGTGCCCTTGAGCAAGGCACTTAACCCTAATTGCTTCTGTAAGTCGCTCTGGATAAGATTGTCTGCTAAATGACTAAAATATAAATGTAGTGGAGACTGGTGTGGTGGTTAAATTTAGATACATGGGCCATGAGGTGACAGGTTTATAAACAACGCTTCCATTTACGCTGCTCTTAGCAAGTATCTCATAACTCCCATCTAGAGTTACGGCCAATGAGGAAATCAGATCATCAGCCCCCCCCCAATCAATATACACACAATACCCCATAATGACAAAGCCAAAAACAGGTTTTTATACATTTTTTCTAATGTATTCAAATAAATTGTTGCTATGATACTCGAAATTGAGCTCAGGTGCATCCTGTTTCCATTGATCAGGCACACACCGGTCTATATAAGGTCCCACAGTTGACAGTGCATGTCAGAGCAAAAACAAAGCCATGAGGTCGAAGGAATTGTCCATAGAGCTCCGAGACAGGATTTTGCAGAGGCACAGATCTGGGGAAGGGTACCAAAAAATGTCTGCAGCATTGAAGGTCCCCAAGAACACAGAGGCCTCCATCATTCTTAAATGGAAGAAGTTTGGAACCACCAAGACTCTTCCTAGAGCTGGCCTGCACGGCCAAACTGAACAATCGGGGGAGAAGGGCCTTGGTCAGGGAGGTGACCAAGAACCCAATGGTCACTCTGACAGAAGTCTAGAGTTCCTCTGTGGAGATGGGAGAACCATCCAGAAGGACAACCATCTCTGCAACACTCCACCAATCAGGCCTTTATGGTAGAGTGACCAGACGGAAGCCACTCCTCAGTAAAATGGTACATGACAGCCCGCTTGGAGTTTGCCAAAAGGCATCTAAAGGACTCTCAGACCATGACAAACAAGATTATCTGGTCTGATTAAACCAATATTGAACTCTTTGGCCTGAATGCCAAGCGTCACGTCTGGAGGAAACCTGGCACCATCCCTACGGTGAACCATGGTGGTGGCAGCACCATGCTGTGGGGATGTTTTTCAGCGGCAGGGACTGGGAGACTAGTCAGGATTGAGGGAAAGATGAACGGAGCAAAGTACAGAGTACCTTCGCCCCTCAGACTGGGGCGAAGGTTCACCTTCCAACAGGACAACGACCCTAAGCACACAGCCAAGAGAAAGCAGGAGTGGCTTCGGGACAAGTCTCGGAATGTCCTTGAGTGGCCCAGCCAGAGCCCGGACTTGAACCCGATCAAATATCTCTGGAGAGACCTGAAAATAGATGTGCAGTGAATCTCCCCATCCAACCTGACAGAGCTTGAGAGGATCTGCAGAGAAGAATGGGAGAAACTCTCCAAATACAGGTGTTCCAAGCTTGTAGCGTCATACCCAAGAAGACTTGAGGCTGTAATCGCTGCCAAAGGCACAACAAAGTACTGAGTAAAGGGTCTGAATACTTATGTAAATTTGAAATTTCAGTTTTTATTTTTAATACATTTGCAGAAAAGTCTAAACCTGTTTTTGCTTTGTCATTATGGGGTAATGTGTGTAGATTGATGAGGATAAAAAACAATTTACTCAATTTTAGAATAAGGCTGTAACGTAACAAAATGTGGAAAAAGTCAAGGGGTCTGAATATTTTCTGAATGTACTGTATGTCACCAGATAACACAGATGAAGCTAGCTACATGGGGTGATTTCAATCTATGCAGAGATTACAAAACCACTCACAATTAGCCTGGAAGCAAATCACGGTGGCTTCTCTGCTGGAGAATTCTAGTAGAAAAAGTAATTCAGCCTCTGAGTGAAGTAACAAGCAGATAAGAAAATAAGTTGGGAATGAGCAATATTGGAGTGTGCCCAAAAAAAATTATTGCCTAATAAATATACAGCTTGCTTTCTCAATGTAGACGGGAGAAATGCATAAGCACCTGGTTGGACAGCAAGGGGTCCATGTTTCCCTGCCTCAAACCTTAGAACTAGGCTATTTGACTATGCAGGATATAATTCACGGCTCCAGTTTACAGAGATGTTTGCCCTGTCTAGGCATCAATCAGACGTGTTGTCAAGTCAATAAAATGATTTGAGTAGTCTGAAAGGGAAAAGACAGCTCCCTTTAGGTCTTGTTTCAGCATCTTGTGTTTTTTCACTCCAAAAGCATTTAGATATTTCCTGTGTTGTTTCAGCAGTTGATTTTGATGTCTCTACCCAGAACATTCAGATATCCTCCCAATATTTGTTATGGAACCACCATGATAATTAATTACGATCACAGTTTGTTGAAATGAGCGAGTTGTTTAGAACACATTATTTTGGAACTCATGTTTTACATGCATAAAAGGTTTCTGTGGTACAGCACACTACAGGAAGGACATTTATTGGAACTATTAATTTCACCATGCAAATGTAAATGGTGGTTGCCAATAATAATGCATACATAGAATGCACATTGAATGGGCTGAAATAGTGAACTTGTCTAATCCCCACGGGCCCACGTAGTGCATGCTAACATGAAATCACCTTAGAATGGCCATCAAATCTTAAGTCTCTCTCCATGCAGCACACACACATCTATTGTAGTCTCCTTGCATGCTCTGTAAAGAGGTATCTGGAGCTTTATGAAATAGGATGTAGAGCCCTTCCTCCGTAACCACAGGGTCTCTGGTCCAAGCCCGGCTCCAGTTTACTCTCAATTGCTACCTTGGTGGCAGCGGTGGGACAACCATTCAGCTCTAAAGGTGTTATGCACAGGTTGCTTTCTATTTCAAAGTGTAATGACCTCTGCTTTACCAAGAGGTCTGGACCTTCATGGCCAAAAGCTGTACTACACCAGCCCTAAAACTGCAGGGTTAATGGTTCAAGCCTCGTTGTTCCCCCTCAATCACTACACTATCAACAGGTCCCACTTGCTGTTCACACATGATCTGGTCAACCATATGGTAAAAGAGGGCAACCTCATCATACAATAGGTTTGTCGTATCGTTTACTCAACCTGACTGAAAATTGAGTTGATGTTCCTGGGTTGCACTTTGCACTCAAAATGCCAGCTTGTCACTTCCCAAGGGGAGAGAGAATGATGTCGTCACAAGTCAACCCCAAATTGGCAACCAAGCTGACAAGATGTTTAGCAATGATTCAGCCCCTACTGCATCTCACAGACTCGTTTACCTACGTCTTATTACCTGCGGCATGATGAATAAGGACAGCTTGACCGCAGTCTTACCTAGCTTTCCCCGAGACTCCTCCAGCTTCTGGATTTGGTTCTCCAAGAAGAACATGGCCACTGCGAATGCCAACAGCGCCAGAAGCTGAAACTTGGGCGGCATCATGATTCTTAGAAGCCCCATCAAACAATCCAGTAAGAACAGGTCATTCCATGTTCAAAAAATACTACATGAAAGGGTAATGTAATGGACAATTACAGAGCGAACGAGTGTCTGTTAAAACCCTGGTTTTTCAGTATGGAACACACTCAGGTCCAAATTATTTGTTTCATACTATAATATACTCTCATTAAAGAGAACTGCATGCAACCTCAATGCCGTCTTCTTGATGTTGAGATGTCCCCAAAGGGTGTCAACAGAAGCGGGCTTGTGTTCCTCGGTCTCCGCGAGTCTTCCTCTGTAAAGCTGTCCGGTTCAGTTCACTCCGCACGCCTATCTTCGTCGGAGGACTTATTACTACAAAAACCCTATTGGTGGAATCAACAGTCCACTAAACTGAATAGGCTTTCATTCGTCAGTAGTCAAGTCTGTTAAAATGCGATTGGACACATTTTTAACAGTTCTTGAATTTGGCCACAGGGAGCACTGTCCATGTCGGAATGGAATGTAACTGTCAGTGACCGATAAAAAAAGAGAAGTAAAAGGTGCCTTTCTGTTAGCCATATGAAAAGAGGAATAAAAATGACAAATCATAACTTTTAGACGAATAACATAAACAACCAGATATTATTTTTTGCGAATATATGATAACATTTTGTTGAATATAAAGAGAATTACCAAAAAATGTACAGGACATTAGGCACTTGCTAGTAGCTACTACTTCCTACTTTTTAAGGGGTCCTCAGTTTGCTTCCGTAACAAAGCAATCGCCAAAATGTCGGGGGAGGTGTATATCCTGTGGCTTTTTTCTCTCATACAAACGGTAGGTTTATTAACAAAAATAAGCTAAGCCCAACGTATGCATTTGTCGTTTTGTTGCCGATTGCTCAGCTTGTATCGGATGGCAGGTTTTCTTTTGCTACACTCGATTTATACCCACTTCTTTGCTGCGACATTCGCAACTGGTATTACACCGAATGACGTGGCTTATAACAATTGTACCGGTTTAAAAAGTTTGTCCAGTTGTTTAGTTAGCCACATTTGGTAAAATTGATATTTAATTCCTTTGTAATAAATCTTAAACTTTAACACACATACTGTACTTCAAACAAACTGAGACTGCTCGCGTTCACTGAAGTGACAGGTGACAAAGTAAAGAGCCAATCATGGCGAGACAGCGGCTGCGTTTCTTCACAACGTTCAAGTCATGTGGAAAACATTTTACCTAGCCTGATTGTTGTTGTAGAATTTGAACATGGGTGTGTGACGATAAATGAACGAGAGTTTTAAAAAGGGTTACATGTTATATAAACACATCTTACATGTTTTTATGCAACTTACATCATTGTTAGAAGTTTCAAGTTTTTTTTTCTTGCACTGCACAAGTACAGTGAAATGTAATACTAGAAAAAAATATGAAAAACACAAGTAAGTAAGCATACTATATACAGGGTTAGTTTCAATATCATATTTATAATGGGCAGGGATACTGGAGTAATGGAGGTAGATATGTATAGGGGGAAGGTGACTAGGCAACAATATATAAGATAAACAGAGTAGCAGCAGCTTGTATAGTGGTCTAGTGATAATTGTTTGTGTTTTTGTTGGTCAGAGGGAGAAGGCGCTCAGAGTTAAACAAATGGGGGAAAGAATTGTGAATTGTTTCGCTCTCAAGAAAAGGGCGCCTTTGAAAGGAGTGATTACTGGGGTAGGAGTAAATGTAAAAGTTTACCAACTGAAGGGGAAGATTCATTGTCTGTTCTTTTGAGTTTTGAAGTTGAGTCTGCCTGATAAAGTGAAGTTAGGATATATAAGTTATCCTGTACGAGCTTATGTGCCGAAACATTACGATGTTACAGGTGTCAAACTTATGGGCATGTGGCAGCAGTGTGTAGGAGGGAGGTTCCAAGGTGTGAGAAGTGTGCAGAAGGGCCATGAGACAAAGGAATGTGTAGCATTGGGGAAAGTAGTGGTATGTGCTAATTGTAGGGGTGCCCATGGGGCTGGGGCTCAGAAATGTCCCGTGCGAGAGAGGCAGGTTGAGGTTTCCAGGGTAAGAGTAGTGAAGAAGTTGTCATATGCTGAGGCAGTGAAGAGAGTAGGGGAGGAGTGGTGAGAGTAGTAGATATGTACCAATACAGAGGGATAGGCCAACAAGTTATATATGTTTCAGTAAGATTGGATTTTTAGCATTTATAGCAATTGTTATTAATTGTACTGCAGGGATGGAACGTAAGTCCTCTGTAGCTCAATTGGTAGAGCATGGCGCTTGTAACGCCAGGGTAGTGGGTTCGATCCCCAGGACCACCCATACGTAAAAATGTATGCACACATGACTGTAAGTCGCTTTGGATAAAAGCGTCTGCTAAATGGCATATTAAGACAATTGAGGTTGTGGTGGCAGCTGCAGAGAGGTATTTGGGTGTGCGAGACTTGACATCAGAAGAGTTACAGGGAGTGTTAAGTGGTGATGTCCCATCATTTCAGGTTGAGCACATGAGGTAGGAATGAATATATTTAAATAGTGGAGTAGGGTGGTGTTAATTATTAATCATATTTTTGAATTTGTGAGTGTAGTGTTAGACGGTAGGGTATTTATTTATTTTTCAAGCAAAATATAAGGGAGTTGTACTCCAGTCTAGTAGGTGGCGGTAATGCAACAAATTGGATGCCAACCGCCGTTAAACCTCATCGAAGAAGAAGCACTTGTATGTGGGTGTGCGTGTGTGTAGAGTCAGTATAAATGTATGTGCATATTATGTGTGAGTGATTGTGTAGGGCCCTGTGAGTGTGTGTGTGATTGTGTAGGGCCCTGTGTGTGTGTGATTGTGTAGGGCCCTGTGAGTGTGTGTGTGTGATTGTGTAGGGCCCTGTGAGTGTGTGTGATTGTGTAGGGCCCTGTGAGTGAGTGTGTGTGTGTGATTGTGTAGGGCCCTGTGAGTGTGTGTGTGATTGTGTAGGGCCCTGTGAGTGTGTGTGTGATTGTGTAGGGCCCTGTGAGTGTGTGTGTGATTGTGTAGGGCCCTGTGATTGTGTAGGGCCCTGTGAGTGTGTGTGTGATTGTGTAGGGCCCTGAGAGTGTGTGTGTGATTGTGTAGGGCCCTGTGACAGAGCAAACATAAAAAGAAAAGGTCAATAAAGATACCATGGTTACCACCACCCCACTTTAATGTGAGATCCTCCACATTCCTGTTTGAAATACTAGCCAATACTCAATCCGTGACACTGTTGGCTCAATGGAAATTCACTTTTTTTTGAAAACGTAACATTAAGTGACAACCAATCCAATGTCTCTCCATTCTTTCCTGCTCAGCTTTCGGCCTATGGAGCCGACCTGTCCTCAGAGGCATGCAGGGAGCTGGGCTTCTCCAGTAACCTCCTGTGCAGCTCCTGTGACCTACTGGGAGAGTTCAGCCTGAGCCAGATCCAGCCTGTCTGCAGACAGTGCTGCCAGCAGGAGGCCCAGATGGAATCCAGGAAGGTAAGACATTGGGCTGCATTTAGACTGCAGGGTGTATCAACTATCAGTTATCCTTGTTGTCTCAGTCCATCCATCTGCACTGATTAGAAAAGACTTGCCAGGTGAAAATAATGTGTTGGAAGCTCATCAATAGGCTGACTTTCACCCGGTCAGTTCTTCTCAGACCAATGCAGATGAAAGAGAGGCTAGGAGAGGATGTAGTGAGCTGTATGAGCAAGGATCGACTCGTCACACATGCATGTCATGGGATCAGTTATGTCAGAATATGATTCCGTGGTACCATGTGCATTGTCCCTCTATGTGCCCAAACAAATATGAGCAATTCTGATGTTCAGGCTTTGCCAGAAGATACCGACCCTACTGTTACGCTTGTTTACACTGAGCTGCACTGAGGTCGGAACACAATCATGGATCCGGTGCGAGATATGGGTCGGAAAACGTACCTAAATGCAGCTAGCACCGCAGGCATTTTGGAATGGCAGTGTCAGCCAATCAGCTCCTTTGTTGTTCAACGTGATGTGCCATTCTATAATGGCTGCTGTGGCTACTGCTAGCTAGCATGTGGACGAAAAGGGCAGTTTTCAGGAAAAAGTAGCAGTATTTCAATCTTCTCGATGGAGCAATGTGGATAAAGGTAAAATTTGGAGTACAGTGGCATATCCCATCCCTGCATTGAGGTACGTTTTCCAACCCATATCTCACTCCGGCTCCACGGTGTCTTAATGTAACCATGATTACGTTCCGGCCTCAGTGTAGCTCAGTGTAAACAAGCGTAACGTTTACGGGTCGGTATCTTCTGGCAAGTTCAGGCTCTACACCAGAGCAAAATGTTGTAAATAGATGCTGGACCACCTGAGTTTTTGCATTTTACATTTTTAGTCATTTAGCAGACGCTCTTATCCAGAGCGACTTACAGTTTAGTGAGTGCATACATCATTTTTTATACTGGCCCCCCGTGGGAATCGAACCCACAACCCTGGCGTTGCAAACGCCATGCTCTACCAACTGAGCTACATCCCTGCCGGCCATTCCCTCCCCTACCCCCCTACCCTGGACGACGCTGGGCCAATTGGGCGCCGCCCCATGAGTTTCAGCTATATGGATTTTTTGTCCATATTGCTGAGCCCTTCTCATAACTGTGTTATAGATGTTATTATTAGTGTTGTTAGCTGTTATTAGTGCTATAGATGTTATTAGTGTTATAGATGTTATTCGATCGCTCTAGAGTGCCTATGATTGCTAAGAAGATGATCATCTTCACTACCAGCGCCCCAGTGTTTGAAACTTTGCCAAATGTTGCAGTTAATGCAGTAACACCCCATTGTACCCATGCCACACTATCCTTAGCATTAGAGCCGTGACGATACCAGTGTCGCGATACTCGTTAGTATCGTGGCAAGGAAACAAAACACGCTAGAGCACACAATATTTTACATACAGCAGGTTCTTAAAGGACTAAAATGTTTGGTCTGCTTCGTGTTTACATTTTTTCCAGGACAAAAAATATTTGCTATACTGGTATCGTCCCGACCCTACTTAACATGCGTTCAACTACTCAAATAGATTAGAAGTTCGCTCAAGTGGTGGACTACAAAACAACTGTCATTTCTGCTTGATTAAACTAAACACTGCCCCACCCCCCCCCCGCCAACCTGAGGGCTGCGGTATCCTAGCAACACTACCTAGGAAAGTGAGCCTACAGAGAGAAGTGTGAGCAGCACCTCATTTCACATCTTGATTATTACCTCCATCCTGTAATATATCATAATATGCCACTTAGCAGACGCTTTTACCAAAGTGATTTACAGTGAGCGCTTACATTTAGAGTGTATGGTCATTTCCATGTGAAAGGACCCATGAGCACCAACATGAGAGGTTCATAGGAGCATGTAAAATTCAGTGTCAAATGAAAGCTAAGAGTCTATATTTTTGAGAAGTTAAGGCACATATACAATTTTCAACCATTGTCGATCCTAAAAATTAGCAATGAGCAAAGGCTTTGATTTCTGGTCAAACAAATGGAAAAGGGGTCTTAGAAAACATCTACCAGAAAAGTCTTAAAAGGTATTAGGAATGCATCAAAACACAATAATTCTGAAGTAAAGACCCCAGCCAACTAATATCAACACTTTTATATTTCGTTTTGGAGACATTTCTCTGCCTTCTGTAAGTTTAAGAAACATTGCCTTGTGCCTTGAAATTCCGTTACTAAAAACCCACATCTTTAAGATATTTTCTCATTTATTTCCCTCATGAGGATGGAGGATAATGAAAGTTCACAGAACTAACAAGTAAAGGTAGACGACCTATCAATTAGTGTTTTTACTGATATCAATTTTGTTTATGAATTATTAAGTGATTAAACCTCGAGATTCCTTTACCAAATCGGAAACGGAATTTCTACAATGGGAAGTCATAGTAGTCACAAACCACAGTTGGGTTTACAAGTTTGGACAGCACAGTATATAACAGTAAAGAAAAGGATAGGACAGTAAAAAGTAGAGTATAGTTCATTACAGTACAGTACACAGTAGAGCACTACAGTTGCGTTCACTATAATCCACTGTACAGAACTGAACCGTACTGAACTCTGCTCCGCTGTACAGAACTGAACCGTACTGAACTCTGCTCCACTGTACAGAACTGAACCGTACTGAACTCTGCTCCACTGTACAGAACTGAACCGTACTGAACTCTACTCCGCTGTACAGAACTGAACCGTACTGAACTCTACTCCGCTGTACAGAACTGAACGGTACTGAACTCTACTCCACTGTACAGAACTGAACCGTACTGAACTCTACTCCACTGTACAGAACTGAACCGTACTGAACTCTACTCCGCTGTACAGAACTGAACCGTACTGAACTCTGCTCCGCTGTACAGAACTGAACCGTACTGAACTCTGCTCCACTGTACAGAACTGAACCGTACTGAACTCTACTCCGCTGTACAGAACTGAACCGTACTGAACTCTACTCCGCTGTACAGAACTGAACCGTACTGAACTCTGCTCCACTGTACAGAACTGAACCGTACTGAACTCTACTCCGCTGTACAGAACTGAACCGTACTGAACTCTGCTCCGCTGTACAGAACTGAACCGTACTGAACTCTGCTTCACTGTACAGAACTGAACCGTACTGAACTCTGCTCCACTGTACAGAACTGAACCGTACTGAACTCTACTCCACTGTACTGTACTGAACTCTACTCCGCTGTACTGTACTGAACCGTACTGAACTCTACTCCACTGTACAGAACTGAACCGTACTGAACTCTACTCCGCTGTACAGAACTGTACTGTACAGAACTCTACTCCACTGTACAGAACTGAACCGTACTGAACTCTACTCCACTGTACAGAACTGAACCGTACTGAACTCTACTCCACTGTACAGAACTGAACCGTACTGAACTCTGCTCCACTGTACAGAACTGAACCGTACTGAACTCTACTCCGCTGTACAGAACTGAACCGTACTGAACTCTACTCCACTGTACAGAACTGAACCGTACTGAACTCTACTCCACTGTACAGAACTGAACCGTACTGAACTCTACTCCGCTGTACAGAACTGAACCGTACTGAACTCTGCTCCACTGTACAGAACTGAACCGTACTGAACTCTGCTCCACTGTACAGAACTGAACCGTACTGAACTCTACTCCGCTGTACAGAACTGAACCGTACTGAACTCTACTCCGCTGTACAGAACTGAACCGTACTGAACTCTACTCCGCTGTACAGAACTGAACCGTACTGAACTCTGCTCCACTGTACAGAACTGAACCGTACTGAACTCTGCTCCACTGTACAGAACTGAACCGTACTGAACTCTACTCCACTGTACAGAACTGAACCGTACTGAACTCTACTCCGCTGTACAGAACTGTACTGTACAGAACTCTACTCCGCTGTACAGAACTGAACCGTACTGAACTCTACTCTGCTGTACAGAACTGAACCGTACTGAACTCTACTCCACTGTACAGAACTGTACTGTACTGAACTCTACTCTGCTGTACAGAACTGAACCGTACTGAACTCTACTCCGCTGTACAGAACTGAACCGTACTGAACTCTGCTCCACTGTACAGAACTGAACCGTACTGAACTCTACTCCGCTGTACAGAACTGAACCGTACTGAACTCTACTCCGCTGTACAGAACTGAACCGTACTGAACTCTGCTCCACTGTACAGAACTGAACCGTGCTGAACTCTACTCTGCTGTACAGAACTGAACCGTACTGAACTCTGCTCCACTGTACAGAACTGAACCGTGCTGAACTCTGCTCCACTGTACAGAACTGAACCGTACTGAACTCTACTCCACTGTACTGTACTGAACTGAACTCTACTCCGCTGTACAGAACTGAACCGTACTGAACTCTACTCTGCTGTACAGAACTGAACCGTACTGAACTCTATTCTGCTGTACAGAACTGAACCGTACTGAACTCTACTCCGCTGTACAGAACTGAACCGTACTGAACTCTACTCCGCTGTACAGAACTGTACTGTACTGAACTCTACTCCGCTGTACTTTGATGTCCAAACTCGTGAAACAGACTTCTATGATTGATTCAGATTTGGCCGTGTCTGGACCAACCAAATTTGGTCTTGTTTGTGGGCAGAGCTTATTAAAATAATAACCAGTGTGTAGAATAATACCCAAATATGCAAAGGAGGATATTGCATTTTTATACAATTGTGTACCTATTTAAGATTATAGTGGATGGAAATTGTCCAAACATTATGTAGAAATTATGTTGAATATAATAAACTACATTTATCAATCTGACGTCAATATTATGTGAATAAATGCAACAGGCCCTGTACCTGTACGTCTCTGGAGGAGTCTAGTGAAGGCAGCGAGCCTTGCATCACCTCTCAGTATGACTATAATGAACGTGTCTAACTTGCGCCGTTATGCAGTTATTGAGGCTAGATACAAATGGCTAATCCTGGCAACCAATGTTCTAGCATTCATTTGAGTCTAGCAGATCAGAGATGTCAAGGTGGTACCCAAGAATGTGGAGTGTGTGTATACTGTTAATAACTACCAATAGGTCCACTCAAGTATGAGCGTATAGTCAAAATAATTACTCTGTAAAAACGAGGATTGCATTTACTCAATTAAACAAATATAATTGATTAGTCAATAAAGAATGAACACTCAAACAATTCCAGTGTGCATGAAATACGTTATACATTAGACTAACAGAGTAAATGACAATCACCAATAGGCTAAGACTTAACGTGGTTTTACACTTTGCTAGTTAAAACAGTAGACGGGAAAACACACCCAGATTCTAATCTGATCAACTCGATTTATATGATAGGCGTGCACTCCTGTGTCTCGCCCTCTTTGAAGTAGAAGCCATCCAACGAACAAAATACGTTTTCCTTTAACAATGAATCCATAGCACTTACAGTTAGGCTTGGGAGCTATACTGTATACTGGGGTATTTGGATATAGCCACGGGTTTTTCAATACATATTTCTAGGGTGTAGGCAGGTAGCCTAGCGGTTAAGAGCGTTGGGCCAGTAACCGAAAGGTCGCTGGTTTGACTCCCCGAGCCGACTAGATGAAAAATCTGATGTGCCCTCGAGCAAGGCACTTAACCCTAATTGCTCCTGTAAGTCACTCTGGATAAGAGCGTCTGCTAAATGACAAAAAATTTAAAAAAAAGAATGTAGCAATTTGTTTTACTAAATACCTGCAGTCAACTTGTGCAATGCGTTGAGAGAAAACCGATTGCCTTTTTCATTTCACCTGTCACATTATTTTACATTATGAAGCTTACATAGTTCCCCATAACAGTTGAGCCAGTCACGTGTTTGTCTGTAAATGGCACAGCAGGTGAGTCCAGCAGTGTATGGACTGGGGTTACGTTTTATACTGAAAGTCAAGTGTTTTGTTGCTTCAATAGAGTGATCAGGGACGTGCAACTCTATCGTTTTCCTTCCCAGATAATACATACATTAGTGCAACACGTTCAACATAAAATAGCTCAATTTTCATCAGATGACAAAAGTGCAACGCTATTTGGCTGGCAGCCACACCAGTAAATGAGCTTACAATGAAAAAGCAAGGTCTTTTTTGCTAAAACGATGCATGCCCATCATATTTCTAATGTTTAGGCCCATCATAGAAAGAATGTAGCCAGATACATTTCCTAATGTTTTGCTTAAAGTTAATCTTGCATTTTACCGGAGAAGAATAGCTCCACATCAGTCAGTGCAGTCTGTTGATAGAATGCCAGTTGGTGAATTCTCATCCCAGTTTAGAAGTGCAACTGTAGCACAACATTAGTCTGATGCCGAGCAGAAATTACAATAAGAAGCATTTTAGATCGGAGTTTACAAAACGCAGCAAGATATTTATTATGCGTTTTTATATATTTTTTCCTGTGTGAAAAACGCAGAATTATGCATTAACACGACCCCTAGTTTAACTTGCTATTTAAGTAAGTGGCTCAATTAATAAGGTGACGGGGCATCATATTGTGTTATCTTTCTGCCTGTTTGAGAAGTCAAAGGCCTTTGTAGGAGTTATTTGTACAGCTGCCACTGCTATCTTCATTCCCTTGTGTTTTTTTCTCCTATCCGGTCTTGGCCTGTCCGCTCCTCCTCCCCCCCTCCTTCTCCAAGCAGAACAGGCACACCAGTTGCCCTAGCGACTCCAGACTCCACACAGACACAGCATGTAGACTTGCTGCTGGAGAGCCAGTACTGTACTTCCATCAGACAAAAAAAACGTTGTTTATTTGCACAATGTCTCTCATTCACATTCGCTTGTAAATGTCCAAACTGACCAAAGATTACATTCGGTAGCTCCTACCTGTATATATTATATGTAGGCTATAACTTTATGAGCTGGATTGCCTGTCTTTGCAGTTCGTTTTTTTTCTCGTTTTGAGCTCGTTAGCATATTTAGGTAGCAGCCTCATGGAAATTTGCTATTACTTGTGCTAATTGTTTTTGGCACTAAGCTGGTAATGCCGTAAATCCCGGCGTGAGAGAAGGACAGTATGATGATATAACAATCTGGATACCGCCCAGCCCTACTTACAGTACAATAGAACATATCAAATACGTAGCTCGTTATGAACTCTTGAAACTATCTAAACATGACAATTTAATTCACACTGTAACATTCATTTAGTAGATTTCACGTTTTCATCTGTCTTCACACCTCCAATGGTGTCCATGCTCCCAGGGTTCTGTGGGGACGTCGCTCTCTGGAGAAAGCCACAGATAAGGTGTGTTTGATCTCTGTGATAGCCCACAGATGGTCAGCCATCCAAACAATGTCATAAATCGTGATTGAGTCATCACTCTAGGCCTCAGCGCCTGCAGGTTGCCAGTCGCGAGTATCATATCCATGCATTTCTATGTAGTACAGATCAGGGCCCCATGATAAAATTCTGTTACCTCAATTCCGTTACCAGGTGTAAATCCACTTCACTTACTGTAGTTCAATAACCAAAATAGATTTGTTCAAAGTCAAGGTGTCATGTCATAGCTGACAGCCAATTCTTTCTGCAGACATCGTTGAATCTTCATTCGGAGCAGATATTTAAGAGTAAAAAAAATAACATCTGCACAGTTCTTCCAGTAAATGTGTTTTTGTAAAAGGTTCAGTGTAAATTGTTATGTAGTCCTTGTGCATAGAGTAGTATGGTTTATTAAACTTTTTATTAAACATTTTAAGTGAAATATCTGAGTCTCGGCGCAATTCCATTACCTTGGAATTGCCTTTGTGATCCCTCAAGAGTGCCACACTCTTACCAACTGTGCCACAAAGGACCACATGTAAGGCTGCCCTGTTCTAATCCCTGAGGAGACCTGGGAGAGCGTGCTCGCACTAATGCCTTCACTTCAATAAGCACAGTTAATTTTCTGACTGTAGAATGTTCTATTCACGCTTGACATTCTGCTGCATTATTAAACATTTGCAAAATGACTTCTAGTTTAACATGAGTCTCGATGAGCATGGAGGACATTTTGTCAGCCATATGGGCGACGCACAATTGGCCCAGCGTCGTCCAGGGTAGGGGAGGGAATGGCCGGCAGGGGATGTAGCTCAGTTGGTAGAGCATGGCGTTTGCAACGCCAGGGTTGTGGGTTCGATAAAATAATGTATGTGCTAACTGTAAGTCGCTCTGGATAAGAGCGTCTGCTAAATGACTAAAATGTAAATGTAAATATCTCTCCGTGTGTGTCCGGAAATGCTACTTCAGCTCTGGCCCTGCTGCCTCTCTGCAGGCGAATATTACTGTCGCTCAGTGGAGCAAGCCAGCAATGGCCAATTGGGTTTTGGCCCGTTCAAACAAGTTTTTACTCCAGGCGATTTAGAAATGCACTGAAACTGGGCGCGACATATTGGCTAGTTCAGAGACTGAAAATAATAAAAAAGGTCATATTAATTTTGTGAAACAAAACTAAACTTTGCTGTCAGTGTGAGTGATCGATTAACCCTTTTAAAAGCCACCAAAGGTAGGAATCATCACCACCCCTGTGTTCAAGCCTTTGTCGATGTGCCCCCGTAATCAGCAAAACTGTGAAAAAAGAGAATTACATTTGCTGTGCTGGTTTAGGGGAAAGGAAGCTCGCTGGTGTAATTTTATTTGTATTCCCAGTAACAGCGTGCCTGTGAATTACTGCTGTGACACTCCAATTTCCTGTAAGTTATCGTGTATAGGTGTGGAGATTTGATTACCAGCGGGCCACAAAGTTGCCATCCCTCAGAGCCATTCCATATGCAGAGGCTCACAGTATAATGACCCTGAGGAACAGCCTGTCTACCACATTTATGAACCAGACTGTCCAGAATCACATTATCCCAATTCACCGCCAGGAGCTTCTCTGTGTGTGGGCATCAGTGTGTAAAAATGTATTGTCAGGAAGGAAGTTGGTTTGTTCGAGATTTTTCTAAGACGGTACATTTTTGTTGGCCAAAGGATTGCGAAGATAAATCGCAGCATTGGTGTAGAGCAGAGGTGCACAACTCTCGAGGGCCGTAGTCCTGCTGGTTTTCCTTTTTCCCTGGCAATGAATGAATAAATTCATGTAATTGACTACTGGCCAGCGATTGCTGGCTACCACGCCATAATCAAGTCTGGTAAAAATGCAAAGAGGAGAACCAGCATACCTTGTGGCCCTTGAGGTCTGGATTTGTTTAGCTGGTTTTAGTAATGAGCTGATGTTAGGAGCTGTGAATTAGGCGACCTCTAGTAGAACAACGTGGTCGTCCTGCGCCGCACCCTGACCGTCTGCTTGCACACTACAGGACTTAACGCAGTACTTTCCCCTCCACAGCTCTACCCTGGGGCCATCCTGGAAGTGTGTGGATGAAAGTTGGGGAGGTTCCCTCAAGTCCAAGGTGAGTTGTGGGGTAATGTTTTGCGATCACCCATCTTGTAAAGCTAATTGGTGTCCGTTTTCTCTGAGGGGGCTGTTGTTGTTGCCGGCTGCTTCTGTCTTGTTGGGGTAGAGCAGGGATCATCAACGAGATTCAGCCACGGGGACGATTTTATTTTCTTTAGTGGATGGACGGGGGGCTGGAACATAATTAAAATAATTTGTAGAATGCAGATTTACCGCAAGAAGCTCAAACAGATATAACATTTGACTAAAACATAATAATTTCAAATCTTGCTTACATTTGTACAGTGGGGAGAACAAGTATTTGATACACTGCCGATTTTGCAGGTTTTCCTACTTACAAAGCATGTAGAGGTCTGTAATTTTTATCATAGGTACACTTCAACTGTGAGAGACGGAATCTAAAAAAAAAATCCAGAAAATCACATTGTATGATTTTTAAGTAATTAATTTGCATTTTATGGCATGACATAAGTATTTGATACATCAGAAAAGCAGAACTTAATATTTGGTACAGAAACCTTTGTTTGCAATTACAGAGATCATACGTTTCCTGTAGGTCTTCACCAGGTTTGCACACACTGCAGCAGGGATTTTGGCCCACTCCTCCATACAGACCTTCTCCGGATCCTTCAGGTTTCGGGGCTGTCGCTGGGCAATGCGGACTTTCAGCTCCCTCCAGAGATTTTCTATTGGGTTCAGGTCTGGAGACTGGCTAGGCCACTCCAGGACCTTGAGATGCTTCTTACGGAGCCACTCCTTAGTTGCCCTGGCTGTGTGGTGTTGGCTGGAAGACCCATCCACGACCCATCTTCAATGCTCTTACTGAGGGAAGGAGGTTGTTGGCCAAGATCTCGCGATACATGGCCCCATCCATCCTCCCCCTCAATACGGTGCAGTCGTCCTGTCCCCTTTGCAGAAAAGCATCCCCAAAGAATGATGTTTCCACCTCCATGCTTCACAGTTGGGATGGTGTTCTTGGGGTTGTACTCATCCTTCTTCTTCCTCCAAACACGGCGAGTGGAGTTTAGACCAAAAAGCTATATTTTTGTCTCATCAGACCACATGACCTTCTCCCATTCCTCCTCTGGATCATCCAGATGGTCATTGGCAAACTTCAGACGGGCCTGGACATGCGCTGGCTTGAGCAGGGGGACCTTGCGTGCGCTGCAGGATTTTAATCCATGACGGCGTAGTGTGTTACTAATGGTTTTCTTTGAGACTGTGGTCCCAGCTCTCTTCAGGTCATTGACCAGGTCCTGCCGTGTAGTTCTGGGCTGATCCCTCACCTTCCTCATGATCATTGATGCCCCACGAGGTGAGATCTTGCATGGACCCCCAGACCGAGGGTGATTGACCGTCATCTTGAACTTCTTCCATTTTCTAATAATTGCGCCAACAGTTGTTGCCTTCTCACCAAGCTGCTTGCCTACTGTCCTGTAGCCCATCCCAGCCTTGTGCAGGTCTACAATTTTATCCCTGATGTCCTTACACAGCTCTCTGGTCTTGGCCATTGTGGAGAGGTTGGAGTCTGTTTGATTGAGTGTGTGGACAGGTGTCTTTTATACAGGTAACGAGTTCAAACAGGTGCAGTTAATACAGGTAATGAGTGGAGAACAGGAGGGCTTCTTAAAGAAAAACTAACAGGTCTGTGAGAGCCGGAATTCTTACTGGTTGGTAGGTGATCAAATACTTATGTCATGCAATAAAATGCAAATGAATTACTTAAAAATCATACAATGATTTTCTGGATTTTTTTTGATTCCGTCTCTCACAGTTGAAGTGTACCTATGATAAAAATTACAGACCTCTACATGCTTTGTAAGTAGGAAAACCTGCAAAATCGGCAGTGTATCAAATACTTGTTCTCCCCACTGTATATGATAACGTATCTCTGTTATGCGTGGTAATACTTGAACAGTTTTTCAAAAGTAAAATGATATGGAGCTGATTTCCTGGTGTAATCTTTTTTTTAAATGTCCAACAATGAAATTTCTAAAAAATATTTTTTTGGGCTCAGAAAACTTGGGGGGCCAAATAAAACCACCTGTGGGCCATCAATTGGGGAACCCTGGGGTAGGGTCTTGGAGCTCTGTGTCTAGTGGCACTGTTTGTGTTTAGGACAGCTGTACGCAACTGTGGTCCCTTTAACTTCATTACCAAAGAATGTTTTCCAAAGGTTTCTGTTTACAAGCATTGTGCAAAAATAGATCTGTCTATCAATTGACGGATTCACTAGACCTGCGATAATGAGTTAACCTTGTTTTCTGTCCACAGCTTTTGTCAGGTCTGACAAGCCGAAGATGTTCAAGGGTCTTCAAATTAAGGTACAAATGAATTGTAGATAATCTTGTCTGTTGCGTACAATGAATTAGTTAAGTGTCAAATGCTGTAAAGAAGGAGTTGTTTCTCTCAGGTTTTATACAACCTTGGAAATAAAATAACCAAATTGTCTTGAACATAATCTCCTGTCGGTATGGAAAAGCATGAACCCCATGCACCACCATAAATATTACACAGTATATGGAGTTTTAATAATCTTATAGGCATTTCAATGGCTATGTTGAATTGAAAGGGTTTACTGTCTTGGCTGTAGTCCTGATAGTCCCCTCTCTCTGTGTGTTTGGTTTCAGTATGTGAGAGGCGCAGACCCTATACTAAAGCTGCTGGACGATAACGGGAACATCGCTGAAGAACTCAGCATCCTCAAGTGGAACACGGATAGCGTGGAGGAATTCCTGAGTGAGAAGTTGGAAGTATATAATACTGTTTTATAGTGCATCATAAAAACAATTCCCTGCTACAAATCTGTACACCGTTTGAATTTGATTGTCTAATTGTATGTTGAAGTACTACACTGTTTAAAATGTTTATTATTTTTAACCGGAAAATCATGAACTTAATCCGTAGATTTTCCCAATTACATATTGTGCCAGGATGTAAAACGGCTGTTTTGTAGATTTGTAAAGATATCAAAATACTTATACTTACATGCAAAATACCTGCTGTTAACTTTTAAATGATTGGAATTAATTATCCAAAGACACCATAAAGAAGATTTTCACTGCTGGTTACTTTTTATTAGATTTTATAACTTTTTTTTCCCTCCTTCCGTCTGTCAGTTGTCCCTGTATAGTTTTTTAAATATTGCTAATGGTGTCAGCGGTAGGATCTTAGGGTGGGGGATCTAGGTGTCTCACCTCATGCGGATGTTTTGGGGAAGCACACATTAGTGAAGGCCTCACAGTAAACCACATTTTGGTATGTGAGACCTGATGTCCCTGTGTGTCCCTGGGCATCTTGCTGTGGAGAGGGACTGGATTCCCCAGTGTGTGAAGCAGTACGGGGAGGAAGAAAAACGCTGCAATGAATAAAACGTCTTTCATGGTATTTTTTTCTAATGGTATGCGTCTTTTGTTTGAGCGTACACTGCATTTAATCAATTGTGTTTTGCATACTTCTGAGTCTGCCACTTTCACTAAAAGCAAAAAGGGACAGGTATACACTGAGTGTACAAAACATTAGGAACACCTTCCTAATATTGATTTGCACCCCCTTTTGCCCTCAGGACAGTCTCAAATCGTTGGGGCCTGGACTCTACAAGGTGTCGAAAGTGTTCCACAGGGATGCTGGCCCACAGTGGTGTCAAGTTGGCTGGATGTCATTTGGGTGGTGGACCATTCCTGATACACATGGGGAAACAAACCGGTGCGCCTGGCACCTACTACCATACGGGGTTCAAAGGCACTTACATTTTTTGTCTTGCCCGTTCACCCTCTGAATGGCACACATACACAATCCATGTCGCAATTGTCTCCTTTTTTAACCTGAATCCTTTTTTAAACCTATTGAAGTCATTACCCAATGGTAAATCTACAGGTTATGATCTTATGGACACTTTTTACTTTATGCTGCTCCCCAGATTGCAGCTCCACTGAAATACATATTTAATTGGTCACTGGAAAAGGGGACATTTCCAAATGTATGGAAGCATGCTAAACTGTGTCCAATCCCGAAAGACCGCAAAGAACCCATTACTCCTGCCAATAGTCGACCAATCAGTCTACTCTCTTCACTCAGTAAGATATTGGGGGGTATTGTAAGTAGACATATGGGAGTACATGGAAAATAATGGTCTGATCACAGCCAATCAGCATGCTTACCGCAAAAAACATTCCACTACCACTGCATTGGTTGACATGACTGACCAGTGGCTCAATGCTATGGATAATGGCAGGTTTGTGGGTGTACTATTTTTAGATTTTAGTGCAGCATTTTATTTAGTGGATCATGAAATAATTTTGACAACATTGTTGCATTATGGGTTTACGTAGGCAGCTTTGAATTGGGTACAGTCCTATCTAACTGACAGGAAACAGTCCACCTACTGTATATCAATGGGTCATTTTCTTCCCCTTATGCATTAAACTGTGGAATACCGCAGGGCAGCTGCCTTGGGCCACTTATTTACTTAATATATACCAATTACCTTCCTTACACCTTATCTGAAACTCAAGCTACTATATTTGCAGATGATACTACAATTTATACAGCAAGACAATCAGTTCAACAGGTACAGCAAGCTCTACAGGTAGATCTTGGAAATATCAGGGAGTGGGTTTGCCGGAACAAACTTGTTTTGAAAACCAAGGTTATGTTGGTCTGTTCCACCAGGAAAAGGCCAACACAGCATGGGATACAATTAAGTATGGGCGGAGTACAAATTGAGGAAGTGTCAGAAACCAAACTACTAAGGGTGCAGCTAGACAACTGCTTATCCTGGTCGTCTCAAGTAACTCATCTATGTAAAAAAAAAAATTATGCATGCATGATCAGAAGGATAGCTAAATATTTACTGGGAAAAATTCTTAAGCAAACAATCCAAGCATTAATTGGGACTCAGGTGAACTACTGTTCTGTGGTCTGGGGAAATGCATCAGCAAGTGAATTAGGAGGCTGCATATTGCACAGAACAAAGCAGCAAGGATTGTTTTAAGGTGGAGATATGGTTATTCTGTTGTAGTCATGCACAATGCTCTTGGTTGGTCATCAATCAACAAGATAATTGAAAAACACATGCTTATTTTATTTCACAATGTACACCATTTAAAATGGCCAAACTCCATTCACAACAGTATTCAGTTGGTAAGAGACAGACTAAGTAAATACTAGGAATAGATTGTCCACCATCTTTGTGTTATCCAGACAGAAAAGAGAAATAGGCAAAATAACATTTCGATTTAGAGCAATAAAGAAATTGAATAATTTATCTGAGCAAACCAAAAACCTTTCAATATATGCGTTCAAACAATACCATTTAAATTTAATAAATTGGAAGTTTGTGCAGGACAAAAGTAGATGAAGGAATCAATCTATATTTTGGTCAATATGTCAGTGTATTGTGTCTGTAACAGTGTGTTATATGTGAAAATGTGATCTTATTATAAATTGTATTTTAATGTTTAAGGACTCTTGGAAGATTAGTCGAAATGATGACGAAAAGAGATCCTAATAAAATCAAATCCACTTCATCTACACTGAATAAAGTGGATTTAACAAGTGACATCAATAAGGGATTCACCTGGTCAGTCTATGTCATGGCAAGAGCAGGTGTTAATATTTTGTACACTCGGTGTATGTCCAACATAGAGCTTTGATTTGCCAAAGGGTGTAACGTTCTTGCCATCTAGTGGAAGAAAATAATATCACCGTTTCCAGGTATGAGCCACAGAGTTTTCAAATATAGGCTCTGTGTGTATTGTGTTCTCTGACTCAATGTTATGGTAGGACATTTTAATTGCAGAAAATATGCTTTTGATAAATAGAGGTGTTTAGAAAATGTATTTGGTACATTTCATTGTACAAATGAAAGCTTTAATGGTTTATTGACGAGCAATAACACATTACCCAAGACCACATGAAACTAAAACAGTTACTGGCAGTATAAAATGCTATATAAATAGAGCCTACTATCAACCACAACAGAATACACATTTTTCAATAACATGCAGTAAAATGTATGGAAACTCTTCAAACTAATCTAGGAAGTGTGTATATGAAAATGGAGCACTATATTCCGAAGCAACATTTAGATACATGCTTCTTAATGCAAAATCAAATGTATTGTTGCAGAATCTGACAGGAATTATACATATTTCTGGTTGTCTCTCTTCCCATCCTCTGTATGGTGGTCATCATAGACGGGCCTGTTCTGGGCTTGGGGGGCTTTGTAAGCGACTCCTGTGTAGCTGGGGGAAAAACACAAGAAAATTACAATATTGCATATTAAAATTACTTTAAAAAATTGCCTTCATCACACAGTGTTCACTTTTGGGCCCACCTGAATCTAGCTAGAAAATTATGTAATATTGATAACTTACGTTGACTTGTCCGGTTGTAGTCCCCTGAAGGCCACACACTTCAGAATCCCGCCCAACAAGAGCAAAGCTGCGCCTATCCAGGCAACAAAGAGGGCGGGGCCAAACGTGTACCTGTCACAGAGAAAAAGCACAGTCAGGAACTGACTCACCTGTCTATAGCGATACCCTGACCAAATATGGAAATACAGATAAATGAAATCCACTCTTACCTCGGCGTCATATTTCCTCCTCCCATACCACCCATCCCCATGCCCTCACCCATCCCTCCTCCATAATTGGGGTTGTATGTGGTCATCATGAAACTAGCCACGATTTGGTTAGCATAGATTGAAGCTCCAGAAATGGCACAAATGCCTGACAGAGAGGAAGCAAATTCAATGCTCAGTGACAATAAGTGTTTAACAAAAGCAAGCCGGTGAAACTGGAATTGTAAATTTATTTTAACGATTGATTGAGGACTTGGGTAGTTACACATTATCACCGAAGACATAAGTTCAGAGAGAGAGACATGTAGAAATAAGTGATTGAATTGCTGTTCTCCAAGCAACATGCACTATATAAATATTTTCGTCCCTATACCTGCAATGATGAACATGACCCCAGCTGTAAGGGTCATCTTGGCTTTGGAGGAATCCTCCATGCTGCCCATTTTAAGGCACTTGAGGGAGAACAGGGCTATCATCGCCCCGATTACACCCAGAACAATGCCCACTATCATCAGTGCCCTCACTGCCTGAAAGGTACCTGGAAGACAACACACATCACACCAGATGACCATCAGTAATAGACTGCAATATATTATTCAGAACTGAAATGTAATTAAGCCAAAGTCAGTAAATATGATTAATTATGTATATTACTGATGTACGAGCCACACATTGTTTTAGTACCCATGAGTTTAGCAGTCAAATTACCAGGGATAGAGGTTCCAATGTGAATAACAAGCTGAAATGTATTCTGTTGGTATTTGAATTTTGAATCGGATTCTTTGTCTGTAATTGTTTTGCCTGTGATAATGGTGTTTACTGAACATGAACCTTGCAATGGAACCATGATGCACTGGTGCTAAAGTCAATACTGATAGGAGCAGGCCAGGGCAACGGGCGGGAGTACATTTGGGGAGAGGAGAGGACTGAAACTAAAAGCAGAAAGACTCCTAAATGTAAAATAAGTAAAAACAACTTTTAGCTTCCCTTTTTTTCCCTCAAATGTCCGATAATGATTGAGCCTATTCTGCAAGTAAATAATGTATTTTTTCTTAAACCATGATCAATTTTTGTTATACAGGCCAACTGTTCTGTGTGTTGCTTGATAAATACAATTAGGAGAGGAATCTACTTGATTATTTTGAAAATATCAATGTTCAGAAATGTTCAGGTGATGCCCTGTTTCAACTCCAACCCAGGTGTCAGTGTGAGTTTGGACACAAAAGACCACTAGGCTACTACAGAGTGGAAATAGAACTACAACTCTAGTTTAGTGGTACATTTAAGAACCTTGACACAATTTGGTGATACAGGTAATCACTTTCGGTGAAAACACGTTGTTGATCAACCTTTTGAGGAACTAAACTGCACTGATGACCACCCCAATTCTTCTCCAACTCCCCATACAAGTCAATCTCTAATTCAAACCCTTAACCAGTATCTCAGAAACCTCCAAATGTAAAGAGTTTAATAAAATCCCACATTATTTACCTGAGAAGCCCAGGAGGCCGTAGAGGGGCCGGCACTCAGTGAAGCCTGAGGTGCCCACCTCACAGTTCTGCCACAGGCCCTTATAGGTGTACACCGAGGTCACCACGTCCCCCTGGCGGTCCTTGACGCTCCAGTTGTTCATCCCCGTGGCGGCGATGATGGCGGCCGCGCCGAGCAGGCCCAGGACGAATCCACCCGTCTGGATTGCAGTGGCCATTCTTTTCACTGTCTTTCGTGAGTGTTAAGTGTGAGTGAAATGTGTGTGTAGGAAAGGGATGTCGAAGGGTGAGAGATGGGGAAGGTGAAAGGGCGGTGGTGGAACTAATGTGGAGTAGGGTGGGGTTGCTGAGGTTTCGCCCCGCCGTGTGACGTGGCACGGGCAGTTGACCATGTGCACGTTCATGCTCACGTGCACAGTGGAGATAGGCGCACCAGGTACCTTTCATCTGAGCCAACCGTTGTTGGGCAGGAGTACATAAAGAGGTCTGAATCACTTTAGCCAAGACAACCCCATAATAGCACGGCATGGCGAGCATGTGTAATGTCTATATACCCTGACAGGGACACACTCAC